>NC_136527.1:56834942-57012442 GCF_053919585.1 Euprymna scolopes | reverse complement strand
TATAATATTAATTTATACTTGAATACAATTCAATCCTCCACCTCCGCATTCACTAATACTATTAAGTGCTCGCTCGACACCCCATATGCCACATTATATATATATATATATATATATATATATATATATATATATATATATATATATATATATATATATATAAAGTATCGGCCATAATATAAGGAATGGAAAAAAAGTACAATTATTCATATATATTTAAAAAATTAGTGCATGGATTTTTTCTTAAATACTCAGAATAAAAAAAATGGAACCAATGTGTATAAACTAGTACCAAGAAAAAAATAAAATTACGATTCAATATTGGGAAAAATTTTAGTTTTAAATTATATCTGTGGAATTATCCAGGCCAAAAGTTCAAGAACGAAATATAAACTTTATGTTTTTTTAATGCAAATGTTTTTGAAAAATAAATTCATTCAATATTTAGTGAACATCCCTTTATTCTTTATCGCCTCACTGCATCTTCGACCACAAGACTGGATTAGTTTCTTGCAAAATTCAGGATTTATTTTTCCCACTCTTTCTTCAATAAATCCCACAAATGATTTTGATTTTGAGGATTCCTGGTCTGTACTCTTTCTCCAATCATTTTCCAAACATTTTATATTGGATTCAGATCCGGACTCTGCGCTGGCCAGTCCATTACTCTTATTTCTTCTTCCTCGAGGTAACATCACTTTTTTTTAGCTTTTATGGCAAGGGGCGTTATCTTGCATAAAAATGCTTGGCTGATTAGGTGAAAGGCGTAAACTCTCAATGACATGTTGTTGAAAGGGCTGCTTATAAATCTCCGCATTAACCCTACCATAGATTCGAACTAGAAAGCCAACTCCTTCCGAGGATATCACACCCCACACCATTACACTTCCCCCTCCGAATTTAAGTGGCTTTTTAACACATTTGGAGGATAATCGTTCACGTGCTTTATGCCGTACATGCTTCTTTCCATCAGATCCAAACAAATTGAACTTGGATTCATTGAAGTGAACCTTAGCCCATTGTTCATCAGTCCAGACGACATGCTCATGGGCAAACTTCAAACGGCTATTTTTGTTCTTCTTGGAGATCAAGGGTTTTGATACTGGCACCCTGGCATGCAATCCGGCAGCTGCTAACCGTCGAGAAACATTTTTTCTAGATATATTTTTCCCAGTCTGTTAATTAAAACCACGAGAAAATGATGTTGTGGATTTGAATCGGTCACTAAGAGCCTGCCTTACCATAATCCTATCTTCACTTTGAGACGTTTTAGGGGGTCTTTCGGTTTTAGGGGATGCTTCTAATGTATTTTTATTCTCATATCGACCTATCACATGATGAACAACACTTTTTGATCTTCGAACGATATTAGAAATTGTTGAAATTGATTTCTTTTCTTTGTAATTGTCTAAAATTATTTTTTTTTCTTGGAGAGACAGAGTTTTGCGAATCGATGACGCCATTTTTCTTTGTTATCAGCAGTTCCAATATTAAAAACTACCTATTTTTATGGAAAGTTTAGTCTCTTAAAAATAAATTTCCTATTTCGTTCCTTAATTTTGGCCAGGATAAATCCACAGATATAATTTTAAACTAAATTATTTCTCAATATTGAATCGTGTTTTTTTGGTACTAGTTTATGCACATTGGTTCTATTTGTTTATTCTGAGTATTTCAGAAAAATCCATGCACTAATTTTTTAAATATACATGAATAATTGTAAATTTTTTCCGTTCCTTATATTATGGCCGATACTGTATATATATATATATATATACATATATATATATATATATATATATATATATATATATATATATATATATATATATATGCGGACGTTGTTATATATGTGCACATATACATATGCATATGTCTGCTATGTATATATGCATGTGTACACATATTTGTTATATTTTTATGTCTATGTATATATATAGGTATCTATATATGTGCTTATAGTTTTTCTACATGTACGTGTGTATATGTATATGTTCCCTAGTGATTGTATGCCTATATTATAATATGTTAACTTGTAACCCAAGTAAATTTAGTACATTTGACCCTAAAATCGAATACTTAACCTAAAATAATAATTCAGGTATTTACCTCTCAATGCACTACCCTTGACCCTAAATTCATTTTTTATAATAAAATTTACCTGAACTATTATGACTTTTAACTCTTACCCATATAGTCCTCAAACGTAATATTCCTATTCCATCTGTTCAATCCCATATAGACCCCAAATATTCAATTAACCATCTTATTAGGAATAGAGTTTAACCTCCATTTTAATACATTTTAATTAATCATTTTACTTATTTTATACTTTCTTTTCTTATTTTATATTTATGTAAATTATTTTCATTTATATTTCACATCTTTGTTGATGTATTGTTTTATTTCTTTATTTACTGCTTTATTTACTTATTCATCTATTGACTTATTTATTTATTTATTTATTTATATATCTATTGATTTATTTGATTATTTTAAGCATTTATTTATTTATCGATGTATTTAGTTATTTAATGCATATTTATATATTTTCATACATTTATATGTTTTCATACATTTATATATTTTCATGCATATATATATATATACATATATATATATATATCATTATTAATCTATTATTTTAGTCTTAAATTTATTTTTATATGCTTGCATTTTATTAGAAGTAGGGCGTATCTCAATCTCTCCTTATAAGCAGTATCTTGAAAACTACTCTACTATACATATACATACATACACACACACACGCGCATATATATATATATATATATATATATATATATATATATATATATACAGCGTTTAAATTGTTAGTAGATGGAGACATAATACGTAAAAAACGAAACATTTTTAAACTAAAACTAAGAAAGGAAAAATTCCTGTACAATGAGACATTTTTATACTCTTTTATACACCAAACATGGAGTATTCCGACTTGAACGTAAGGGCTACTAATTGGGAACATACCTAACATGGGATTGTGGAGATCTTAGCAGTGAGATGCCTGTTAATATTACATTTAAACTTCTGCGTGTCAGTCCACCAGGGTATTAAGAACCATGAGAAGGGGGGTTCAATAGTCGAGCAAAAAACTATTACAGAATAAGGATTATCGACACTTAGAGGCTTCCACAGCGAAGGGGTGGGATTTTTCTGCTTTTCACCTTATTCAATATTTTTTACATCGAGGGTTTAAAAATGCTACGTCATCAGAGCATATTCAATTGAAGACGTTACAAAACAGGCACATAGATGCAACATTCCGGCGATGTGACAGGGGCTGAAGCAAAGCAGATAGTGCGAAACCCATTAGATTTGAGACTCATTTTTTGATCATGTCTAATAGGTAAAGACTAGTGGGAGATTTATCATGGGCGAATTATGGCTTTGTAAAGATATAGGGTATGTGGGAATGTTAGGTCGAAATGTTTGAAAAATGGGTTGTCAGGTAATATGTTTTTTGTTATGGCAATTGTTTGGAGAAGTTTTTTAAAATAATTTTTAAAGAAAAGAAGCTTAGTCTTAGTAGCATTACATGTTTTTATCCATTTGCGGTCCCATTCCTCTACAAACTGAGCGTAGTTTTCTAATGCCTCTGTTATTACTTTGAATATGTGAACATTCATTTTTCCTCTATTATAGTGAAATTACGAAACTGATGACAATCTTGAAATTTCATATGACTACATCAGATAAAAAAGACTATTTTTCAAAATTCAAAAGAATTTATATAAGATTTTATTAAGTTTGTATATTTTTCATATGTATGCATATGTATATATATATTTTTATATGTATGCATATGTATATATTTTTATATGTATGCATATGTATATATTTTTATATGTATGCATATGTATATATTTTTATATGTATGCATATGTATATATTTTTTATATGTATGCATATGTATATATTTTTATATGTATGCATATGTATATATTTTAATGTTTGTTTTCATTTTACAAAATACTAAAAGAATACGTAAAACTTTTTCTGGATCAGTGTAACAGAACACGTGTGAGAACTTCAGCAGCAGCTGTAAGATAGCTGACTGGCGAATATATATATATATATATATATATATATATATATATATATATATATATATATATATATATATATATCGCCTTTAACCTTAATAGCTACCGGTTTTGAAGAACTGCAAAGAGTTCCGACCCAGCTATGTGCGAAATTGAAACAGATTATCTCTTTTTGGCGAATCAAATTAGGGGGCAATTTTTTGTGAAGCTGGATTATTTATATGAATTGAAGTTGCGTCTATTATTGCTGGTGTGGTAGCTGGTAGACATGTGTAAAAAATCCGATCTTCGTTCTGTCAAAAGAACTATTTTATTATTTTATATTGCCACCGAGTTATTACTTTATTTTACATAGGCATACTTGTGCTTTGAACGTATATAAACATATGGGGGTGTTGTCAAGCATGCAAGCAATTATTGTGCCATCCGAAAGCTTTCATTACCATTTATTTCTTTTCTTTATCTTTTATTGTCTTAACATGTTTTTGAATGTAATTAATTAATTTTGTAAAATGACCGTTTTCATCTTGCTTTAGATTATGTTGTATTGTTTTTACTTCTTTTGGGGAGTGGATGTCTTTGCGTGTTATCCTCTTAGTTGCAATCAGGTTGAAGGGAGTGCCGAGAGTACAACCCAGACTATGGTAACATAATTGTGTGAAATTGGCAATTCTCATATGTATGGATCGAAATATCAATTGAAAAATGTAGTAGGGAAAAAAATCAGGAACACAGATAGGAAATAGTATGGCAAACCTCTGGAAGGGAGGGATTTCTTGGCGGTAATAAAAAAAACAAAATAGCTGTAAAGAAAATAGAAGAAGAAAAAAACAAAAAATAACTGTAGAGAAAAAAGAAGCAGAAAAAAAACAAAAAATAACTGAAGAGAAAAAAGAAGGAGAAAAAAAACAAAAAAAATAATTGTAGAGAAAAAAGAAGCAGAAAAAAAACAAAACAAATAGCTGTAGAGAAAAAGAAGCAGAAAAAAAAACAAAAAAATAGCTGTAGAGAAAAAAGAAGAAGAAAAAAACAAAAAAATAGCTGTAGAGAAAAAAGAAGAAAAAAAACAAAAAAATAGTTGTAGACAAAAAAGAAGAAAAAAACAAAAAAATAGCTGTAGAGAAAAAAAAAGGAGAAAAAAAAATAGCTGTAGAGAAAAAAGAAGAAGAAAAAAAACAAAAAAACTTGCTGTAGAGAAAAAAGAAGAAAAAAAAAAAATAAATAACCGTAGAGAAAAAAAAAGCAGAAAAAAAAACAAAAAAATAGCTGTAGAGAAAAAAGAAGCAGAAAAAAACAAAAAAATAGCTGTAGAGAAAAAAGAAGCAGAAAAAACAAAAAAAATAGCTGTAGAGAAAAAAGAAGAAGAAAAAAACAAAAAAATAGTTGTAGACAAAAAAGAATAAAAAAACAAAAAAAAAATAGCTGTAGAGAAAAAAGAAGCAGAAAAAAAACATAAAAATAGCTGTAGAGAAAAAAGAAGCAGAAAAAACAATAAAATATTTGTAGAGAAAAAAGAAGAAAAAAACAAAAAATAGGTGTAGAGAAAAAAGAAGCAGAAAAAACAAAAAAATAGCTGTAGAGAAAAAAGAAGCAGAAAAAAACAAAAAAATAGCTGTAGAGAAAAAAGAAGCAGAAAAAACAAAAAAAATAGCTGTAGAGAAAAAAGAAGAAGAAAAAAACAAAAAAATAGTTGTAGACAAAAAAGAATAAAAAAACAAAAAAAAATAGCTGTAGAGAAAAAAGAAGCAGAAAAAAAACATAAAAATAGCTGTAGAGAAAAAAGAAGCAGAAAAAACAATAAAATATTTGTAGAGAAAAAAGAAGAAAAAAACAAAAAATAGGTGTAGAGAAAAAAGAAGCAGAAAAAACAAAAAAAATAGCTGTAGAGAAAAAAGAAGAAGAAAAAAAACAAAAAATAACTGTAGAGAAAAAAGAAGCAAAAAAAATTGCTGTAGAGAAAAAAGAAGCAGAAAAAAACAAAAAATAGCTGTAGAGAAAAAAGAAGCAGAAAAAATAGCTGTAGAGAAAAAAGAAGCAGAAAAAAAAACAAAAAATAGCCGTAGAGAAAAAAGAAGCAGAAAAAAAAACAAAAAAAATAATTGTAGAGAAAAAAGAAGCAGAAAAAAACAAAAGAATAATTGTAGAGAAAAAAGAAGCAGAAAAAAGACAAAGAAATAGCTGTAGAGATAAAAGAAGCAGAAAAAAAAAATAAAATAGTTTCAGAGAAATAAGAAGCAGAAAAAAACAAAAAAATAGCTGTAGAAAAAAAAGAAGAAAAAAAAACAAAAAATAGCTGTCGAGAAACAAGAAGCAGAAAACAAACAATAAAAAAGCTGTAGAGAAAAAAGAAGCAGAAAAAAACAAAAAAAATAGCTGTAGAGAAAAAAAAGCAGAAAAAAAACAAAAAAAATAGCTGTAGAGAAAAAAGAAGCAGAAAAAAACAAAAAATATAGCTTTAGAGAAAAAAGAAGCAGAAAAAAACAAAAAATAGCTGTAGAGAAAAAAGAAGAAATAAAACAAAAAAATAGCTGTAGAGAAAAAAGAAGAAAAAAAAACAAAAAAATAACTGTAGAGAAAAAAGAAGTAAAAAAAACAAAAAAATAGTTGTAGAGAAAAAAGAAGCAGAAAAAAACAAAAAATAACTGTAGAGAAAAAAGAAGCAGAAAAAAAAACAAAAAAAATAAATGTAGAGAAAAAAGAAGAAGGAAAAAACATAAAATAGTTGTAGAGAAAAAAGAAGAAGAAAAAAAAACAAAAAAAATAAATGTAGAGAAAAAAGAAGCAGAAAAAAACAAAAAAATAGCTGTAGAGAAAAAAGAAGCAGAAGAAAAACAAAAAAGTTGCTGTAGAGGAAAAAGAAGCAGAAAACAAGCAAAAAATAACTGTAGAGAAAAAGAAGCAGAAAAAAACAAAAAAATAATTGTAGAGAAATAAGAAGCAGAAAAAAAAACAAAAAAAATAGCTGTAGAGAAAAAAGAAGAAGAAAAAAAACAAAAAAATAGCTGTAGAGAAAAAAGAAGCAGGAAAAAACAAAAAATAACTGTAGAGAAAAAAGGAGAAGAAAAAAACAAAAAATAGCTGTAGAGAAAAAGAAGCAGAAAAAAACAAAAAAAAACTGAAGAGAAAAAAGAAGCAGAAAAAACACAAAAAAATAATTGTAGAGAAAAAAGAAGCAGAAAAAAAACAAAAAAAAATAATTGTAGAGGAAAAGAAGCAGAAAAAAAACAAAAAAATACTGTAGAGAAAAAGAAGCAGGAAAAAAACAAAACAAAATAGCTGTAGAGAACAAAGAAGCAGAAAAAAACCACAAAAATAGCTGTAGAGAAAAAAGAAGTAGAAAAAAACAAAAGAATAGCTGTAGAGAAAAAAAGAAGAAAAAACAAAAAAATAGCTCTAGAGAAAAAAGAAGAAAAAAAAACAAAAAAATAGTTGTAGACAAAAAAGAAGAAAAAAACAAAAATATAGCTGTAGAGAAAAAAGAAGCAGAAAAAAAACAAAAAAATAGCTGTAGAGAAAAAAGAAGAAGAAAAAAACAAAAAACTTGCTGTAGAGAAAAAAGAAGCAGAAAAAAACAAAAAATAACTGTAGAGAAAAAAGAAGCAGAAAAAAAATAGCTGTAGAGAAAAAAGAAGCAGAAAAAAAAAAATAGCTGTAGAGAAAAAAGAAGCAGAAAAAAACAAAAAAAATAGTTGTAGAGAAAAAAGAAGAAGAAAAAAACAAACAAATAGCTGTAAAGAAAAAAGAAGAAAAAAACAAATACAAATAGCTGTAGAGGAAAAAGAAGAAGAAAAAAAAACAAAAAAATAGCTGTAGAGAAAAAAAGGAGAAAAAAACAATAAAATAGCTGTAGAGAAAAAAGAAGCAGAAAAAAAACATAAAAATAGCTGTAGAGAAAAAAGAAGCAGAAAAAAACAATAAAATAGTTGTAGAGAAAAAAGGAGAAGAAAAAAACAAAAAATAGCTGTAGAGAAAAAAGAAGCAGAAAAAAACAAAAAAAACTGAAGAGAAAAAAGAAGCAGAAAAAACACAAAAAAATAATTGTAGAGAAAAAAGAAGAAGAAAAAAAACAAAAAAATAGCTGTAGAGAAAAAAAAAGAAGAAAAAAAACAAAAAAATAGCTGTAGAGAAAAAAGAAGCAAAACAAATTGCTGTAGAGAAAAAAGAAGCAGAAAAAAACAAAAAATAGCTGTAGAGAAAAAAGAAGCAGAAAAAATAGCTGTAGAGAAAAAGAAGCAGAAAAAAACAAAAAAATAGCTGTAGAGAAAAAAGAACCAGAAAAAAAATAGCTGTAGAGAAAAAAGAATAAAAAAACAAAAAAAATAGCTGTAGAGAAAAAAGAAGCAGAAAAAAAAACAAAAAATAGCTGTAGAGAAAAAAGAACCAGAAAAAAAAAATAGCTGTAGAGAAAAAAGAAGACAAAAAAAAAATAACTGAAGACAAAAAAGAAGCAGAAAAAAACAAACAAAAAGCTGTAGAGGAAAAAAAACAAGAAAAAAAACAAAAAAACTAGCTGTAGAGAAAAAAAGAAGAAGAAAAAAAACAAAAAAAAATAACCGTAGAGAAAAAAGAAGCAGAAAAAAAACAAAAAAAATAGCTGTAGAGAAAAAAGAAGAAATAAAACAAAAAAAAATAGCTGTAGAGAAAAAAGAAGCAGAAAAAACAAAAAAATAACTGAAGAGAAAAAAGAAGCAGAAAAAACACAAAAAAATAATTGTAGAGAAAAAAGAAGAAAAAAAAACAAAAAAATAGCTGTAGAGAAAAAGAAGCAGAAAAAAAACAAAAAAATAGTTGTAGAGAAAAAAGAAGCAGAAAAAAAAACAAAAAAAATAAATGTAGAGAAAAAAGAAGAAGGAAAAAACAAAAAAATAACTGTAGAGAAAAAAGAAGCAGAAAAAAACAAAAAATAACTGAAGAGAAAAAAGAAGGAGAAAAAAAACAAAAAAAATAATTGTAGAGAAAAAAGAAGCAGAAAAAAAACAAAACAAATAGCTGTAGAGAAAAAGAAGCAGAAAAAAAAACAAAAAAATAGCTGTAGAGAAAAAAGAAGAAGAAAAAAACAAAAAAATAGCTGTAGAGAAAAAAAGAAGAAAAAAAACAAAAAAAATAGCTGTAGAGAAAAAAGAAGAAAAAAAACAAAAAAATAGTTGTAGACAAAAAAGAAGAAAAAAACAAAAAAATAGCTGTAGAGAAAAAAAAAGGAGAAAAAAAAATAGCTGTAGAGAAAAAAGAAGAAGAAAAAAAACAAAAAAACTTGCTGTAGAGAAAAAAGAAGAAAAAAAAAACAAAAAAATAACCGTAGAGAAAAAAAAAGCAGAAAAAAAACAAAAAAATAGCTGTAGAGAAAAAAGAAGCAGAAAAAAACAAAAAAATAGCTGTAGAGAAAAAAGAAGCAGAAAAAACAAAAAAAATAGCTGTAGAGAAAAAAGAAGAAGAAAAAAACAAAAAAATAGTTGTAGACAAAAAAGAATAAAAAAACAATAAAATATTTGTAGAGAAAAAAGAAGAAAAAAACAAAAAATAGGTGTAGAGAAAAAAGAAGCAGAAAAAACAAAAAAAATAGCTGTAGAGAAAAAAGAAGAAGAAAAAAAACAAAAAATAACTGTAGAGAAAAAAGAAGCAAAAAAAATTGCTGTAGAGAAAAAAGAAGCAGAAAAAAACAAAAAATAGCTGTAGAGAAAAAAGAAGCAGAAAAAATAGCTGTAGAGAAAAAAGAAGCAGAAAAAAAAACAAAAAATAGCCGTAGAGAAAAAAGAAGCAGAAAAAAAAAACAAAAAAAATAATTGTAGAGAAAAAAGAAGCAGAAAAAAACAAAAGAATAATTGTAGAGAAAAAAGAAGCAGAAAAAAGACAAAGAAATAGCTGTAGAGATAAAAGAAGCAGAAAAAAAAAAAAAATAGTTTTAGAGAAATAAGAAGCAGAAAAAAACAAAAAAATAGCTGTAGAAAAAAAAGAAGAAAAAAAAACAAAAAATAGCTGTCGAGAAACAAGAAGCAGAAAACAAACAATAAAAAAGCTGTAGAGAAAAAAGAAGCAGAAAAAAACAAAAAAATAGCTGTAGAGGAAAAAAAGCAGAAAAAAAACAAAAAATATAGCTGTAGAGAAAAAAGAAGCAGAAAAAAACAAAAAATATAGCTTTAGAGAAAAAAGAAGCAGAAAAAAAACAAAAAATAGCTGTAGAGAAAAAAGAAGAAATAAAACAAAAAAAATAGCTGTAGAGAAAAAAGAAGAAAAAAAACAAAAAAATAACTGTAGAGAAAAAAGAAGTAAAAAAAACAAAAAAATAGTTGTAGAGAAAAAAGAAGCAGAAAAAAACAAAAAATAACTGTAGAGAAAAAAGAAGCAGAAAAAAAAAACAAAAAAATAGCTGTAGAGAAAAAAGAAGAAGAAAAAAACAAAAAACTTGCTGTAGAGAAAAAAGAAGCAGAAAAAAACAAAAAATAACTGTAGAGAAAAAAGAAGCAGAAAAAAATAGCTGTAGAGAAAAAAGAAGCAGAAAAAAAAAATAGCTGTAGAGAAAAAAGAAGCAGAAAAAAACAAAAAAAATAGTTGTAGAGAAAAAAGAAGAAAAAAACAAACAAATAGCTGTAAAGAAAAAAGAAGAAAAAACAAATACAAATAGCTGTAGAGGAAAAAGAAGAAGAAAAAAAAACAAAAAAATAGCTGTAGAGAAAAAAGAAGCAGGAAAAAACAAAAAATAACTGTAGAGAAAAAAGGAGAAGAAAAAAACAAAAAATAGCTGTAGAGAAAAAGAAGCAGAAAAAAACAAAAAAAAACTGAAGAGAAAAAAGAAGCAGAAAAAACACAAAAAAATAATTGTAGAGAAAAAAGAAGCAGAAAAAAAACAAAAAAAAATAATTGTAGAGGAAAAGAAGCAGAAAAAAAACAAAAAAATACTGTAGAGAAAAAGAAGCAGGAAAAAAACAAAACAAAATAGCTGTAGAGAACAAAGAAGCAGAAAAAAACCACAAAAATAGCTGTAGAGAAAAAAGAAGTAGAAAAAAACAAAAGAATAGCTGTAGAGAAAAAAAAAAGAAAAAACAAAAAAATAGCTCTAGAGAAAAAAGAAGAAAAAAAAACAAAAAAATAGTTGTAGACAAAAAAGAAGAAAAAAACAAAAATATAGCTGTAGAGAAAAAAGAAGCAGAAAAAAAAACAAAAAAATAGCTGTAGAGAAAAAAGAAGAAGAAAAAAACAAAAAATAACTGTAGAGAAAAAAGAAGCAGAAAAAAAACAAAAAATAAAAAAGAAGCAGAAAAAAAAAACATAAAAATAGCTGTAGAGGAAAAAGAAGCAGGAAAAAACAATAAAATAGTTGTAGAGAAAAAAGAAGAAGAAAAAAAACAAAAAAAATAACTGTAGAGAAAAAGGAAGAAAAAAACAAAAAAAATAACTGTAGAGAAAAAAGAAGCCGAAAAAAAGGAAAAATATAGCTTTAGAGAAAAAAGAAGAAGAAAAAAACAAAAAATAGCTGTAGAGAAAAAAGAAGAAATAAAACAAAAAAATAGCTGTGGAGAAAAAAGAAGAAATAAAACAAAAAAAATAGCTGTAGAGAAAAAAAAAGAAAAAAACAAAAAAAATAACTGTAGAGAAAAAAGAAGTAAAAAAAACAAAAAAATAGTTGTAGAGAAAAAAGAAGCAGAAAAAAAACAAAAAAATAACTGTAGAGAAAAAAGAAGCAGAAAAAAACAAAAAATAAAAAAGAAGCAGAAAAAAACATAAAAATAGCTGTAGAGAAAAAAGAAGCAGAAAAAAACAATAAAATAGTTGTAGAGAAAAAAGAAGAAGAAAAAAAACAAAAAAAAATAACTGTAGAAAAAAAAGAAGAAAAAAAAACAAAAAAATAGCTGTAGAGAAAAAAGAAGCAGAAGAAAAACAAAAAAGTTGCTGTAGAGGAAAAAGAAGCAGAAAACAAGCAAAAAATAACTGTAGAGAAAAAGAAGCAGAAAAAAAACAAAAAAATAATTGTAGAGAAATAAGAAGCAGAAAAAAACAAAAAAAATAATTGTAGAGAAAAAAGAAGCAGAAAAAAACAAAAAATAGCTGTAGAGAAAAAAAGAAGAAAAAAAACAAAAAAAATAGCTGTAGAGAAAAAAGAAGAAATAAAACAAAAAAAATAGCTGTAGAGAAAAAAGAAGAAAAAAAACAAAAAAATAACTGTAGAGAGAAAAGAAGTAAAAAAAACGAAAAAATAGTTGTAGAGAAAAAAGAAGCAGAAAAACAATAGCTGTAGAGAAAAAAGAAGAAGAAAAAACAAAAAAATAGCTGTAGAGAAAAAGAAGCAGAAAAAAACAAAAAAAATAGTTGTAGAGAAAAAAGAAGCAGAAAAAATAGCTGTAGAGAAAAAAGAAGCAGAAAAAAAAACATAAAAATAGCTGTAGAGAAAAAAGAAGCAGAAAAAAACAATAAAATAGTTGTAGAGAAAAAAGAAGCAGAAAAAAAAACAAAAAAATAACTGTAGAGAAAAAAGAAGCAGAAAAAAATAGCTGTAGAGAAAAAAGAAGCAGAAAACAAACAATAAAATAGTTGTAGAGAAGAAAGAAGCAGAAAAAAACAAAAAAAATTACTGTAGAAAAAAAGAAAAAAAACAAAGAAATAGCTGTAGAGAAAAAAGCAGAAAAAAACAAAAAAAAATAATTAAAAAAAATAAAAATAAAAAAACAAAAAAATAGCTGTAGAGAAAAAAAGCAGAAAAAACCTTGATTCCAGTAAACAACTGGCCCTGACGACATTCCAATTATAGTGTTGAAAAAGCTTCAACCAAAATTGCCCCATACTTATAAAATTGTTTAAGCGTTACCTTAAGGAGAAGTGCTTCCCAACACCCTGGGAAACCTCATCAGTATGCCTTGTATTTAAGAATTCAGGTTATAAGACATCTCCCTCTTAGTACAGACCAATAATCTCCTGTGTGTCATGAATAGATTGCTGGAATCCATATTAAATAGAGAAGTAGTCAACCATCTCAGCAGAAATAACCTTCTTAGTGACATGCAATAGGGTTTGCGTTCTACCAGGTCTACAGCAGATGTGTTAACGGTTATATCTCATAGGATTAGGCTAATTGCTCTTGACATATGAAAGGCCTTTGATAAGATATGGTATAAGGACCTACTTCACAAAATTTCCAGCTACGGTATAACTGGAAATTTTTTCTTAATCATTAAATCATTTCTCTCTGATAGACTCATAAGACAGATAAAAAGGTAGCAGACACGCTACATTATCCACCTGATGAAGTTGTGCGACAAGTCTCACTTTTTTCAGCCTCGCTACGTCTCCCTCGCCAAAGAATGGCTTGATAATATCACTGCTTATCCACATATTCGCCATAGTCAGGCCGAAATAGCTTAAAGAAAAATGTAGTAGGCAAAAAAAACATCAGGAACACAGATAGGAAATAGTCAGTATCGCCCAGCTCTAGAAAAGAGGGATTTCTTAGCTGTAGAAAAAAAGCAGAAAAAACCTTGATTCTAGTAAAGCAACTGGCCCTGACGGCATTCCAATTATAGTGTTGAAAAAGCTTCAACCAAAATTGCCCCCATACTTACAAAACTGTTTAAGCGTTGCCTTAGGAGAAGTGCTCTCCAACACCCTTGGAAACCTCATCAGTATGCCTTGTATTTAAGAATTCCGGTTATAAGACATCTCCCTCTTAGTACAGACCAATAATCTCCTGTGTGTCATGAGTAGGTTGCTGGAATCCATATTAAATAGAGAAGTAGTCAACCATCTCAGCAGAAATAACCTTCTTAGTGACATGCAATATGGTTTGCGTTCTACCAGGTCTACAGCAGATGTACTAACGGTTATATATCATAGGATTAGAGAATCTTTCGATAAAGGCTTCCTCTAGGCCAATTGCTCTTGACATATAAAAGGCCTTTGATAAGGTATGGTATAAGGACCTACTTCACAAAATTTCCAGCTACGGTATAACTGGAAATGTTTTCTCAACCATTAAATCATTTCTCTCTGATAGACTCATAAGAGTAGTGGCTGATGGGCAGAAATCAGAGGCCCTCGGTATTAATGCTGGAGTCCCTCAGCGGTCTATACTGGGCCCACCTCTCTTCCTGATATACATCAGCTATCTCCCCAAACACATACTTAAATCATTCGTTGGCATCTATGCTGATGTCACGACCATCTATGGCAGCACATCTAAGGCCGTAAATGAGAAAGTTCTGATTTTCAGTGAACGCTACAGTGGGGAAAAGGTGGCTGGTTAATTTTAATGCATCTACAACCAAGCTTCTATCTTTACATCATCAATGCTCTGACCCCCATCTGGCATCCATTAAAATAGATGGCTCTCGTTTTTCTTGATAAGCTTTTGGGACTGATCTTTACTCCTGACCTGAAATAGAACACGTACATCAAGTGTGTTGCCAATGAACTCTCTGCCGCCTGTTTCCCACCTGACTAGAACATTGATGTCTCGAGTCCAACATAAACAAATTCCTGATAAACCGCCACCTTAACAAAGTCACTTTATCAATTCTCCAATACTGACTGTGATACTATCCCATTGATTACTGTACACACAATAACCCTTATCCCCAAGTGGTGACCTCCATGTAAAAAATATGAATAGATCGAAATATAAATTGAATACGATTATAAAAATAATAATCAGAAAATCGAAACAAGTAATTGTATTAAGAGAAGAAACATTTCTATTCTAAAAATTAACAAGGATCAAAGATAGGAATTCATTTGTAACATTATTTTATTTTAATGGAATTTGTCTTTCCGTTTCAATTAAATGTCTTTATTCTTTTAGATCATCATGGACACATGTTTCGTCATCTCTAAGTCTTATGATTAAAGACGGAATCTGCAGTTGCTGGCACATACCTTTCTACCGGTTGCGCTAAAAAACTGCTTGTGCTTTCTACCGGTTGTGCAAAACAAATAAACTTGAATGAAGCTTTTCATCTTATCCTCTTATCAGAATATTAGCAATGATTATAATAAGTGATTGATGGCCAAAGTCAAGTATATGTTTTGTTCAAGAATTCATTATCCCAGGCATTATCTACTTATTTTGGATCACAAATTTTATATTATTACTGTGTGAAGTATAACGAGGGTACAAAGAAGGTTGTTTACAGCTGAATTAATTTATTTCTAAGAGCTTAATTCTAAATATGAATTGACCTTTTGTCTAACTTAAGCCATAGAAAGCATATGAACAAATCAGACTTTCGTGGTATTATTTCAATGTAATGTTTGTTCTGTTCTAGAAGGATCTGCTCGCAGGTAAAACCTTTGAATGTGTGATTTTTCTATTGCAGTCTTTATTCAATTTTCGGAAAGATAGATTCCAATTATAAAATATGCAACTCTGTGAGGCATGTGAACAAATGTAGATTTTGAAATAGAATTAAATTGTTCTATGTTGTTCGTGCAAAAGGTTTTAGCTATACATTAGCTATTTATGATGAATCAAATTCAATCACAAAATTATAATCAAAGATTTTATATAGGTGATTAAATTTCTTTTTGTGTGTACGGATGGGCATTCTATATATTAAGATTTCAAAACAAACAACTTAGCATAGTACTTATGTATACTTTGTAGTGGTGATTAATTCCTTTCGTCATTTTCAAATGCAAGTTAGTTCTCACAAGAATTTATTAACTCAAAATATTCATAACTGTTGAAAATTATTTTAAACTAGAAAAACCACACTCTTAATCTTATGTATTGAGAAAGAACGCCTGTAACAATTTTGTTAATTCGTATGAATTTTGGTGAGGGTTACAGTCGTACATCTCAAGATAGCCTGTCGTTAACCAGAAATATGCTGCAGGTGGTGTGATTAAAAGTTTCACTAGATAAACATATGAGAAATGTGTCACATGATATGGCAAAGGAGTATCTCATGTGTTTGAGGATAGAAAAGAGTTTCCAATCTGAATCTGGAAAGAATCTGGAAAGGAGAAACACAAATTTTAATGCCAAATTACGTGTATACATGGGAAAAATAAAAGATGAAGAATAAACTATTTAATCCTAAGTTAAATTAATAAAATATTAATTCTAACATTTTGTTAATCTTATTTCACGTTTTCGCTCCTCCATCAAAAGAAAGAAGTTAAGAAATGATTTAATACCAAATATTATGTCATATTGATGGTGGCTTGGATGCATACGTTTTTACATGATTTAGACACGATAAAAGTGTGTAAGTAGCTCAGTAGAAGTTCACCTCATACAATGTATTTTCATCTGATAAAAATACATCAATTATTCTAAGTAGAAAGATTCGTTCACATAAATATGAAACTATCCTAGAAAATATAACTACTACACAACTTACTAAGTCAAGACTGTATATGGCTAATCAGTTTACAATTGTTGAATTTTTATCGATATCTGATGCTGCAACAGTAAATGATAATCGAATGTTTTTCAATTCTTTTTTATCGTATGATTTGAAAGGAGAAACTGTCGCTGAAAAATGTTCGCAAAAAATATAAAATTGATGTTATGACAGGCGTTCAATACATAATGCCCTGGTCTAATTTCTCACAACGAAAATTGCCAGTTATTAGTAGGGCTGTGACAACAGAATATTCTTTCCATTCATTTGAATAGTGAGTATGAATCGTTAATATGTGTTTCTATATAGACTGTGGTTCTTGGTTTATTAGCTGAGTGTAAACGTCCAAATTCAAAATACAACACTATTTCAAGTCCTAATTGAGTATATGTTTTAATCGTTTTTCTTTATGTTAATAATTTTCTCTTAATAAACAAAGTTTTTATTCTCAAAGTTTCATGGCATTATGAAATTCACAAGCAATCTCCTGTTGTTTCATATCATGAAACTTTGAGAATAAAATCTTTGTTTATTTAAAGATAGTGGATCTTGGTTTATTAGCTGAGTGTAAACGTCCAAATTCAAAACACAACACTATTTCAAGTTAGCTTACACACATGTGTGTAGCAGGCCTTGTTTCAACTCGTCCTAATTGAGTATCTGTTTTAATCGTTTTTCATTGAATATGTCAATAATTTTCTGTTAATAAACAAAGTTTTTATTCTCAAAGTTTCATGGTATTATGAAACTCACAAGCAATCTCCTGTTGCATGTATATCCATATCAGAGGAAATTATGACATTAGGTTATCATAAATCTTGCAGGGAGGTGGCCTTGCATTTTTTGGATGTTGTCATATGACTCAACAAACCTGACTTCCATGCAAAAGAACCACATACTTCACAAGAATGTGGTTTCTCTCCCGTATGTGCTTTCATATGACTCAACAAATTTGGCTTACATGCAAAAGAACCACATACTTCACAAGAATGTGGTTTCTCTCTATTTTTTCATTTTCTTATCATTTTGTTTAAGCCAGGGATGGGGCATCCTACCAGATGCCAAACATACACCTGCTATTTTAGACACTCCAACCGAGAGATCTTTTTAAGATTCTAACCGTCCCTTTAAGTGCAATTGTTTGAATCTCCTTTGCACTTGGTTTACCTGGTATATTTGTAAGATAGTTTGTAAAATTCTTTTTCATAAGTCCGGTTGTTCCTATAATTACTGGAATGATAGAGATCTTCTTAAGGTTCCAGTTTCTTTTCATGTCATACATAAGACCCTGGTATTTAGTAATCTTTTCCCTCTCAGCTCTGTTTAACCCAGCATCATTCGGGACACTAACTTCCACCAAGGTTGCTTCCTTCTCCTTCTTGTCCCATATTACAATGTCGGGTTTTATAGCTCCGTTTTCTAGGTATGTGGCTGTAGGGATTGCATAGTCATAGTGGATGGTATATGACTTGTTTCCGACTGTTCTTTCGGGTATATGTTCCCATGACTTCTTACTGCATTCGATATTTAACTTATTGCAGATCGTCCAGTGGAGATATTTGCATACTTCATTGTGTCGCATTGTATAGTAGCCGTCCCCTAGCAGAACCTTACAGCTAGAAATCAGGTGGCTCACACTCTCTACTTCTGTGTGGCAGAACCTGCATTTGTTGTCTTTGCTGAGACCACTCATTTTTTTAAACGCATTGGTCATCAAGCCTTGATCTTGGGCAGCTATTATATACTTCTCCTGGTCATAGTGGAGCGATCCATCCTTTAGCCAGCTTATAGACCCTTCCTTATCAATATAGTCTTGGTTATATTCGTCCAGAAAATACTTGGCCCGTTGTTGGTTGGCCCATTCTTCAACTTTCTTGTCATGGAAAGCTTTAGTGTATTTCTGGCGACTTTTTCTGGCTATTTCAGTCGCAGGTATCTTTTCTGTTTCTGTCTCACTTGTAAGACAGTCTTCCCCAAAATGTTTGGCCAGTTTTGTGATGGATGTTGTTCTACTGGCTCTTGATTCCTGATGTTGGTGTACCATCTTTAGAGTTGGGTTTTTAGAGCTCATCAGATATTGTCCGGTGCTCACAATAGTTGCACGATGTTGATGGTCAATCTCCAAGAGCCCCATACCTCCTTTCCATCTGGGCAGATACATTCTAGACAGACACTGGTTTCTGTATATTACTTTATACATTGTCAGCATTTTACGTGTCTTAGTGTCTAGTCTATTTATGTCTTTTTGTGGCCAGTCGACAATACCAAAACTGTATGTTACCACTGGCATGGCTAGTTGGTTAATGGCAGTTATTTTGTTTCTGGCTGTGAGTTCTGTTTTGCATATCTTCTTGACTCGGCATATGTACTCACTTCCAATTTTGTTTCTCATCTTGGCATGCTGGATGGTATCATTCTCTTTTATGCCAAGGTATTTGTATCCTTCCTGCCCTTCTAGGTCCTTGATGGTGGTATATTCATCAAGCTGTATATTTTCAGTTTCGATCTTCTTCCCAGATTTGATGGAGCACTTGGCACATTTGTCCAGTCCAAATTTCATGCCAATATCTCTGGAGAAGTTATGTACGACTTGCAAGAGTTCATTTAAGTCGGCATCAGAACTGGCATACAGCTTGAGGTCATCCATGAAGAGCAGGTGGTTAATTCGTTTGTTTGGGTCTTGTCGGCGGTCCTGGCTTAGATTGTAAGCACATTTGTTTTTGTTTAAAAGTTTGCTTAACGGATCTATTGCCAAGCAGAAGAGTAAAGGGGATAAACTATCTCCTTGGAAGATTCCTCGCCTGATGTTTACGTCCGTGACCCTTATATTTCCTTTTGTGTGGCTTAATGTCATATTTGTTTGCCACATTTTCATTTGTGTAGCTATGGCCTGTTTGATTATCGGGTGTATCTTATATAGCTCTAGACAGCGTAGAAGCCAAGTGTGTGGTACACTGTCATAAGCCTTCTGATAATCAATCCAAGCCATACTTAAATTTCGCTGTCTCTTCCTACAGTCTTCCAAGATAGTTTTATTTGTTAAGAGCTGGTCTTTGGTACCTAGACAGTCCCTCCTACAGACTGCTTGTTCTTTTTCAAGATATGTGGCGCAGGAGAGGTGTTGGTATATACTGTCCGCAACAAGGCCAGTGAAGAGTTTGTAGGTGGTAGTGAGACAGCAAATGGGCCTGTATTTATTAGGGCGTTGCGTTTCTTTTGTCTTTGCTATGAGGGTTGTATCTCCTCTTAATAGCCATTCTGGTTTGGTTTCTTCACCGCTCAATATTCTGTTGAAACAACTGCTATAATGCCCATGTAATGATGTTAGTTGTTTCAGCCAGAAATTGGGGAGATTGTCTATGCCAGGCTTTTTGTAATTTGAGACGCCATTTAGCTTCGTTTTTATAGTGCCAGCTGTTATTTTTGGCTCCGGCATCTCTGGCTTATTTTCTAGGCTCCTCTCAATGGTATGGATCCATTGAGCCTCTTTGTTATGGGTGATCTCGTTCTCAAAGAGAGGCCTCCAATAATCCTCCAGCTCTTGCATTTTGGGCGGGTTATTCACCATTATAGTGTCCCTTATTAGGTTACGGTAAAATAACCGAGCATTCTGCTTAAATGTTTTGTTTTCATGCTTTGCCCTATTCTTGCTTTCTCTTTTCTTAATGCGTTTGGAAAGTGCTGGGATTTTTCCTTCTAATTCTCTAGCTACGTTTTGTAGCTGTCCTGCTTTTGTACCATATTTCCTGCTGAGTTTGCCGATGATGTTCTTCAGTCGTCCCTGTACAGCAGGGGCGGCTAGGAATTGTTTAATCTGGGACAATTCCCTTCGGCACAGGTTTAGATGGTTTTGGATCTTTTGTTTCCAGCGTGGTATTTTGTCTTTTGCCTCTGGTTCCCGTTGTTTTTGGAATGTTGGCATTACTTTCCTTACAATGTAGAGTCCTGATGCATAAGACACCTGATTTAACTCAGTCAGGGTTGTGCTATATGGCACTAGTCTCTTGAGAGCAACATTAACCCTTTTTATTGCTACCTTTGTTGCTCTCGTGGTTGTTATTTTAGGCAGCATTTGTCTTTCTTGAAGTCCCATCCGTTGGACCTCCTCAATGGTCTTACATAGTTCTTCTTCCAAGACTAACTGGTCATCATCCACCTCGGGCATTTCCTGAGGGAGTGTTGCTGGTGTTTGTGGTATTTCACTTGTCAGCATTGGTGCCGAAGAATCAAGGTCTTGTGTGGGACTATTTGTGGTTCTTTCATTTCCATTCGTAGATATGGGTAGGTTATTGGGTGGTATTTCTATGGGGTTTTGAAGTGGGTTCTGGTTTGTTTTAATGAGGGATGCGAATTCTGTTTTTAGATGTCTTATTTCTTCCTCATTCATCACCTTTAGGCTATTGTACCTTTGTGACCTAATTTTTGGAGATGGGACATTCCGTTTGCCTGGACAGAAATGGAAGAATATTTCCCTCCAAGTCTCTGTCCTTTGTTTTTGTTTGGAATATTTTGCCTGAGCATATTCCATTGCCCACATCAGTATCCACTTTTCTTCCCAGGTCCATCTTGACTCCATTCTTCGAATGTTCTCCTCTTCCATAATAGGAATGTAGTCTTTTTCTGCCTCCTTTAGAGCTGCAGTCTTAATTTCATTTTGCTCTTCCTCTGATACATAGTTTCCTATCTGCGAAATAAGTGATCGCAGGCGGGCAATAGGTGTAGATTTTTTCTCTTCAGGTAGGTTAGTATCTTTTATTTTCTTGGTAAGAATGTCAGTGGATGTTTTGCTCCACTTTTCGAACTTCGAGTAGTGGTAGCAAAACAGTAGCACCTTCTTTTCTGCAACAGACCACGGCTGAGCTTTTAAGCCTCTTGTGTTTTTCTTTCTTATTGTTGCTGAATTTGATGTTTGGGGGCCAGGACCTCTGTTATCAAGGCCTGATGGCTGACCCTGGTTATCCTCTGTCATGGTTGGAGAGCCACTTCCAGAGTTCGGAAGGTTTACACCATTGTTTGCATCTTCCCGCCTGGCGTATGAACGGGTTGAAGGGCCCTTTTTATCCTGGGTGCCAACCTGCCAGTATGAGTTTTTATTTTCTTTCATATGTTGTTTTGATTTCCCCATTGTCCACGGCTTTTTATTTCTTATTCAAAGCTGCCCTTTATTGCTAAAGGGGGTGCCCCCGTCTGCAAACTGAGGGACGTGCTGGATGGCTTGAGGAGATAGCACACCATTTCTTTGAATATTTAGTCAGGGTTTACTTCCAATGAAGTGTCCTCATATCAGAATTTCTGACAAACCCCTGTACAGAGAGACCTTAGGCACTCGGGGATAGTGTCTAGTAGGCATTCAGTTTCTCTCCCGTATGTGTTTTCATATGATGCAGCAAAGTTGACTTCAGTGCAAAAGAAGGACCACATACTTAACAAGAATGTGGTTTCTCTCCCGTATGTGTTTTCATATGACGCAATAAATGTGACCTCTGTGCAAAAGAAGAACCACATACTTCACAAGAATGTGGTTTCTCTCCCGTATGTGTTTTCATATGACTCAACAAATTTGACTTACATGCAAAAGAAGAACCACATACTTCACAAGAATATGGTTTCTCTCTCATATGTGTTGTAATATGATACAACAAACTGGACTTCTGTGAAAAAGAAGAACCACATACTTCACAAGAATGTGGTTTCTCTCCCGTATGTGTTTTCATGACTCAACAAATTTGACTAACATGCAAAAGAAGAACCACATACTTCACAAGAATGTGGTTTCTCTCCCATATGTGTTGTCATATGATACAACAAACTGGACTTCTGTGAAAAAGAAGAACCACATACTTCACAAGAATGTGGTTTCTCTCCCGTATGTGTTCTCATATGACTCAACAATTTGACCTCTGTACAAAAGAAGAACCACATACTTCACAATGTTTTAATCGTTTTTCATTGATTATGTCAATAATTTTCTGTTAATAAACAAAGTTTTTATTCTCAAAGTTTCATGGTATTATGAAATTCACAAGCAATCTCCTGTTGTATGTATATCCATATCAGTGGAAATTATGACATTAGGTTTTCACAAATCTTGCAGGGAGGTGGCCTTGCATTTTTTAGATGTTGTCGATCCAAGTGCTTCCAATGCATTAACTGGGCTTTGGTCTCTGAATCATTCTTTTGAAAACTTTTGACTCACATTCTTAGCACATCTCCAAATTCATTCTAGAGCAATCGACACATGTCATAATCACGTCGCACACCAGTTCTCATTATATAAGTTCAGCAACGTTGAGTCTGGTCACTAATAGAGCAGTGACTATTTAGGAATAGCAGATGCTATGTATAAAATGACGCCACCATCTCCCTGCAAGATTTGTGAAAACTTAATATCATAATTTCCTCTGACATGGATATACATACAACAGGAGACTGCTTGTAAATTTCATATCATGAAACTTTGAGAATAAAAACTTTGTTTATTTAAAGAAAATTATTAAAATAAAGGATCATATTATTTTGTGTCGTTAGAGAAAAGCCACATACATTACAAAAATATGGATTTTCGGTTTTTCTTATTTTACTTTGTCAAAAAATCAAAATATACTTGGCTAGCATATGTGCATGCTTCAAAAGGTCAGTCTTGTAAGAAAAACAGAAAAAAGACTAAAAGAGTTCTCCAATGGTTTCATGTTAGATGGTCACTTAAGCGATGTAGACTGTCACATTCTTATGCAAATGATAAAGGTGAATAAAAAATGTAAACGGAGGACGAGTTAGAACAAGGTGTGCTATGTGTGTAGTTGCGTGTAAGTCAACTTGAAATACTGTCGTGTTTTGCATTTGGATTTTTTCACAAGAGAATTTGAGTTTGTCAGTGATAAGTTCTCACAACAGAATGTCGAAATGACCTGATAAATTGTTAGTTAAACCATATACTTTAGTTAGTTTGAAGAGATCCTCTTGGAACTTACACGTGATTTTATTACGATATGAATTCATATCCAAGGGCAAATTTATAAACAGTTATTATCCCTGTTATTGCTTCGTTGTAAAAGTTTAGTGTTCTAAGCATTGTGTTAAAAATATTTATAAGGATTTGTAATGAGGCTAGCTTGTAGATTTCATATAGTTTTTTCTTATGTTTCAATTTTCTTCAAAGTTCTCAGAAATCAAGGGGCTCCCTACCTACAATAAATCTTTCTTTTTATTCAAAGAACGAGAATGTTGTCTCTTTTTTAATTTAATATATTTACATCAAGAAATTAATTCTCATATATTTCCACCGAGAAATCATTTCACCAAATATATTTGTCAGTTTTTAAAATTCTTTTGTCTAATTCAGTTGCTCTTATAATTACTAAAAAAGAAATTTTCCAAACATTCCAGCTTTTTTCTATCTTCTTAAAAGCAGTGTTAATCAAGCTTTGATTGTGAGCAGTCATTATAATTCTATCCTGATCATAGTGAAGAAATCCTCTTTAAAGCCAATCTATAAAACATTCCTTACTTATATAACAATAATAATAATAATAATTCCAGAAAAAACTTACCACACTATTGTTTGGCACATTTTTCAATTTTTGAAATACAATGTGTGGAGTTTTTTTAACTATTATTTTAATTTCTGTTAAGTCCAGCATTATTAATACGACCTGTCTGTATTTTCATATGCCTCAACAAATTTCAATCCGATGCAAAAGAACAACATACTAAACAAAAATGTGGTTTCTCTCTTGCATGTGTTTTCATATGCCTCACCAAATGTGACCTCCGTGCAAAAGAAGAACCACATACTTCACAAGAATGTGGTTTCTCTCCCGTATGTGTTTTCATATGACTCAACAAACCTGACTTCCATTCAAAAGAACCACATACTTCACAAGAATGTGGTTTCTCTCCCGTATGTGTTTTCATATGACTCAACAAATTTGGCTTACATGCAAAAGAAGAACCACATACTTCACAAGAATATGGTTTCTCTCCCGTATGTGTTTTCATATGACGCAGCAAAGTTGACTTCCGTGCAAAAAAAGAACCACATACTTCACAAGAATGTGGTTTCTCTCCCGTATGTGTTTTCATATGACGCAATAAATGTGACCTCTGTGCAAAAGAAGAACCACATACTTCACAAGAATGTGGTTTCTCTCCCGTATGTGTTTTCATATGACGCAATAAACGTGATCTGCATGCAAAAGAAAAACCACATACTTCACAAGAATGTGGTTTCTCTCCCGTATGTGTTTTCATATGACTCAACAAATTTGACTTACATGAAAAAGAAGAACAACATACTTCACAAGAATGTGGTTTCTCTCCCGTATGTGTTTTCATATGACTCAACAAAGTTGACTTCAGTGCAAAAGAACCACATACTTCACAAGAATGTGGTTTCTCTCCTGTATGTGTTGTCATATGATACAACAAACTGGACTTCTGTGCAAAAGAAGAACCACATACTTCACAAGAATGTGGTTTCTCTCCCGTATGTGTTTTCATATGACTCAACAAATTTGACTTACATGCAAAAGAAGAACCACATACTTCACAAGAATATGGTTTCTCTCCTGTATGTGTTTTCATATGACGCAACAAAGTTGACTTCAGTGCAAAAGAAGAACCACATACTTCACAAGAATGTGGTTTCTCTCCCATATGTGTTGTCATATGATACAACAAACTGGACTTCTGTGCAAAAGAAGAACCACATACTTCACAAGAATGTGGTTTCTCTCCCGTATGTGTTCTCATATGACTCAACAAAGTTGACCTCTGTACAAAAGAAGAACCACATACTTCACAAGAATGTGGTTTCTCTCCCGTATGTGTTCTCATATGACTCAACAAATTTGACTTACATGCAAAAGAAGAACCACATACTTCACAAGAATGTGGTTTCTCGCCTGTATGTGTGTTCATATGATACAATAAATGTGACTTCCATGCAAAAGAAGAACCACATACTTCACAAGAATGTTGTTTATTTCCTGTATGTGTTTTCATATGATGCAACAACGTTGATTTCAGTGCAAAAGAAGAACCACATACTTCACAAGAATGTTGCTTGTATCTCATGTTTGCTTGCATCTGATTCCACAAAAAGTAGGAATGTCATGAAGTTTGTGATGTTAGGCACGCTAATAAATTTCAACTTTGGAAAATTTATATGAAGAAATTCATAATTATTTTACACGATTTTTACATCAACAATGCAAGAGCTGCTTCTTATCCATCAATGAATTTTTCATTGTTGCAAATTCTGAAAGTATAAAATAAATTTGAAAAAGTACATTTCATGTTGTAAAATTCAACTTATTATGTTGGTATTTATTAAAAAATATTCAAGCATCTATTAATTATGAAATTACAAAATAATATCCAAAACATATATTAATAATGAAATTAAAAATAAAATGAGTATAGTTTTATTCAATACAGTTTGTTTACAAAATTAATGTGTTTTTATTTTTCCAACTGAAAATAATCACGTTTCTTTATTTTATAGATAAGGATTTTAGAGATGAGGATTGAGTCTTCATATTATTTGATTCTTCAGAATACTGTTCTCCACTTGGGTGTTATTTTCACAACGTTTCTATGTTACCTCCGATCTTATTCGGGTGTATTTTGTTTAATTTGAGAACCTTTCTCTTGAACTCATAAATCTTTGCATAATTCTGAATGGAACGTTTTATTTAGTACTTGAGATTAGCAGCGATGACGGTAAAAATTCCTAATTAATTTTTAATTATATTTTCAATCTTACTGAGGATAAAAACTTCTCGCATTCAGTAGTATGTAACCTACCACTAAATTTTACCAAGTACTCTAACCATAGCAACATATATTAGCATTACGGGTCGTAGCAGATAATCCTCATATAAATTTTAAGAACTATTTTGTTTCTACATGTTATCAGTATTTATTATTTCATATCATATCTATCTCTCTTTCTCTCTCTCTCTCTCTATATATATATATATATATATATTGATGTATAGACAGTTTTTATTACATATTACTATATATACATATTATTTATTATTAATACTTCCTTTATCGTGTTAAATAATATATAACCTAGCTTACTCTTCATTGTTCTTCTCCATTTATAATTTTTACTTTATCCCATAATGGTAGATGATTTCACTTTTCCATCCATATATATTCTGCCATAACTAATTTTTCAATCTCTCCACATATTACAGCTTTTCAATATTTTTATAATTTTACTGTTAGTGAATGACATGACTCACATTTGTATAATTTTCCATATTTACATGGAATCTATTAGTCATGATTTTTTCATAAGTGGCTTTCCATGAACATGTTTCTGTAGAATTAAATCACTCTTGAATATAATATAATGTCTAGCTCTCTGATGGAGTGTTTTCTTAAACTTTTCACCTTACAAACTGAAGCATTTTTGGATTCATAGTCATATTTTACAAATTGAAGCATTTTAAGTCGTCAATATACCACTGTTTTGTTTTTTCAAACGAATTCATAAATAATGAGTAGTATATATTTTAAAAGTTTGAAACAAATAAATTTATAAATAATAATAGACCTTATATTTTAAGAGTTTTAAGCAAATATATGTATAAATAATAATGTACATGATATAGTTTAAGAGTTTTAAACAAATAAATTAATAAATGATAATGTACATTATATATTTTAAGAGTTTTAAACAAATAAATTGATAAATAAAGATGTCTATTATATATTTTAAGAGTTTTAAACAAATAAATTTATAAAAATAATGTACATTATATGTTTTATGAGTTTTAAGCAAATAAATTGATAAAAAATGTTAACAGCATAAAATGGCGTTTTCAGTAAAATTTTGTAACAACTCCCCCAATTTCTAAATGCTCGTACTGCGCTGGTATGAAGAATTTTTTCATGAGATTTAGAATCTAGCCAAGAAAAGATGGCACTTTTAATAGTTTCGCCTGTCTGAAATAGATTTGAGCACTCGTTTTTCTGTTGTGTAAAAATAGATTTCAACATGAGTATGGAATTCTTTTGTTTTAATTTTATTTGAACTATCATGTTAAATAGAACAATCTTTTTACTGTTTTAATCTGTTAGAATAATAATTGTATATGGTTTTCTGTTGTGATAAATAGCAATTAAAAACATGATATCCGGAAAAAATGGGTTTGATTTTGAGTGTAGACTGTAGCATTAGGGATAGCATCATAACTAGAAGCAGCGATAGCACAGCCACGGTAAACGGACGTTTTTTGTTGTTGACTTTTATTCCAGATCGATTTTTTAAATTGAAAATTCGATTATAAAAAATTTTCTTACATGTTTAGTTAGAGCTATTTTGTTATCAAGCATATAAATATTTAAAAACGTTGACTACCGGTCAAAATTATAAATATTGTGTTTTTTGTTTCTAACAACCGAAAATGTGACTGAATGAGCGGTACAAGCCCTCTATTCTTTTTTTTTAATTTTCGTCCTTTTTCCAATGTTTGCAGCGAATTATTATTGAATAGAAACTAATGTGCTTAATTATAATAAAATGCAAAATCGATATTTAAATATTTGTAGGATGTGTTCAGTTAAGAAATAAAAACGATAGAAAAAGACAGGAAATGTAATAAAAAAAAGCAAATTCATTCAAAATTTGTGAACAATTTGTCAGCTTTAACAAAAACTTGTTTTTTTAATATATAAATGTCAGCTTTAACAAATAGTTATTATTTTTTAAATATATAAATAGGTGGGTAAAAATACTTGATACTTTTACAAATGTTGCGTTTTCTGTTAGAGTGACGTCACTTGTTTTAAATGACATTTATTTTTGTTTGTTTGTCGTAATTCTTGTATAGTTTCATAATGGGTGTCAAATGCCCTTGTAACAAAAACTCGCTTAATCCTTTGACTAATCCTAGGTACGAGTGGCAAGTCTACTTCTAAAACCTTCAGCCTTTACGATAACGCTAAGTCTAAGTGGTAGAACTCCCCACTAAACAAAATTCTTCGGTAAGCTACATATAAACGTTAAAAAAAGATCTTTCCTTAAAGAAAAGTGCAAATGATTTATCTCCCATAAAAATTAAATTGGTCAGCTGTCCTAAGACGCTAGAATGGTGTTAAATGCTAAATCATTTTACATTAAATTTATGCGAATCCAACCCCCCTCTAAATTCTAAAATTCTTTTTTTTCTATCAAATATTCAGGATGTTCACACATAATTTCCCTTAGCTCTATCATTAACCCAATGTCGGAGTGTCAACCTCCACACCATCTCATAATAGCATAAAGACCCTCTTAAAACCATACATAATCGCCTTTAAAAAAAACGCACAGGATTTATCTACCATAGGAAAAAAATCGGTCAACTGCCCTAAAACGCTGGAATGGCTCAAAATGTGAAATCATTTTACATTAAATTCTAAAATAATTTTTATCTTTCATTAAAGTTTTTCAAGGTGTTCACACATAATTGTCAATAAAAGTAGAATCACATATTTTGGATTTTTTTTATTAAAACTTTTTACACTTAATTTTTTGCTCACTTTTTTTATTTTTATTAAAATTTGTTATCACATATTTTGGATTTTTTATTTAAAAATTTTTACACTTAATTTTTTCTCACTTTTTCATTTTTATTAAAATTTATTTTTAGTTGTATTGTTATTTTGTTCTTTCGTCAGTAGTGTGCTATTGCAGCTATTTTCAAACAGAAAAGACGGTGGCTGCAGAACGTGGGTTGATGATGTAGAGCATTTAGTGAGGTGGGCAGATGATAGGGTAACAGGTGCAGTGGATGAGCCAAAATTTCAGATAGCTCATGGGGCCTGGTCAAATAATATAGGAACAGACTCATATATAACAATGAAATATTTAAATTGGCAGAATTGAAAAGGTACTGGGATTCTGTATAGCAGACTAGTCAAATAACAGGTACTGGGATTCTGTATAGCTAACTAGTCAAATAACAGGTACTGGGATTCTGTATAGCAGACTAGTCAAGTAACAGGTACTGGGATTCTCTATAGCAGACTAGTAAAATAACAGGTACTGGGATTCTGTATAGCAGACTAGTCAAGTAACAGGTACTGGGATTCTGTATAGCAGACTAGTCAAGTAACAGGTACTGGGATTCTGTATAGCAGACTAGTCAAGTAACAGGTACTGGGATTCTGTATAGCAGACTAGTCAAGTAACAGGTACTGGGATTCTGTATAGCAGACTAGTCCAGTAACAGGTACTGGGATTCTGTATAGCAGACTAGTCAAATAACAGGTACTGGGATTCTGTATAGCAGACTATTCAAATAACAGGTACTGGGATTCTGTATAGCAGACTAGTCAAGTAACAGGTACTGGGATTCTCTATAGCAGACTAGTCAAGTAACAGGTACTGGGATTCTGTAAAGCAGACTAGTCAAGTAACAGGTACTGGGATTCTCTATAGCAGACTAGTCAAATAACAGGTACTGGGATTCTGTATAGCAGACTAGTCAAGTAACAGGTACTGGAATTCTGTATAGCAGACTAGTCAAATAACAGGTACTAGGATTCTGTATAGCAGACTAGTCAAGTAACAGGTACTGGGATTCTGTATAGCAGACTATTCAAATAACAGGTACTGGGATTCTGTATAGCAGACTAATCAAATAACAGGTACTGGGATTCTGTATAGCAGACTAGTCAAATAACAGGTACTGAGATTCTGTATAGCAGACTAATCAAATAACAGGTACTGGGATTCTGTATAGCAGACTAGTCAAATAACAGGTACTGGGATTCTGTATAGCAGACTAGTCAAGTAACAGGTACTGGGATTCTCTATAGCAGACTAGTCAAATAACAGGTACTGGGATTCTGTATAGCAGACTAGTCAAATAACAGGTACTGGGATTCTGTATAGCAGACTAGTCAAGTAACAGGTACTGGGATTCTGTATAGCAGAGTAGTCAAGTAACAGGTACTGGGATTCTGTATAGCAGACTAGTCAAGTAACAGGTACTGGGATTCTGTATAGCAGACTAGTCAAGTAACAGGTACTGGGATTCTCTATAGCAGACTAGTCAAATAACAGGTACTGGGATTCTGTAAAGCAGACTAGTCAAATAACAGGTACTGGGATTCTGTATAGCAGACTAGTCAAGTAACAGGTACTGTGATTCTCTATAGCAGACTAGTCAAGTAACAGGTACTGGGATTCTGTAAAGCAGACTAGTCAAGTAACAGGTACTGGGATTCTCTATAGCAGACTAGTCAAGTAACAGGAACTGGGATTCTCTATAGCAGACTAGTCAAGTAACAGGTACTGAGATTCTGTATAGCAGACTAGTCAAGTAACAGTTACTGGGATTCTGTATAGCAGACTAGTCAAGTAACAGGTACTGGGATTCTGTATAGCAGACTAGTCAAATAACAGGTACTGGGATTCTGTATAGCAGACTATTCAAACAACAGGTACTGGGATTCTGTATAGCAGACTAGTCAAGTAACAGGTACTGGGATTCTCTATAGCAGACTAGTCAAGTAACAGGTACTGGGAGTCTGTAAAGCAGACTAGTCAAGTAACAGGTACTGGGATTCTCTATAGCAGACTAGTCAAGTAACAGGTACTGGGATTCTCTATAGCAGACTAGTCAAATAACAGGTACTGGGATTCTGTATAGCAGACTAGTCAAGTAACAGGTACTGGGATTCTGTATAGCAGACTAGTACAAATAACAGGTACTGGGATTCTGTATAGCAGACTAGTCAAGTAACAGGTACTGGGATTCTGTATAGCAGACTATTCAAATAACAGGTACTGGGATTCTGTATAGCAGACTAGTCAAGTAACAGGTACTGGGATTCTGTATAGCAGACTAGTCAAATAACAGGTACTGAGATTCTGCATAGCAGACTAGTCAAATAACAGGTACTGGGATTCTGTATAGCAGACTAGTCAAATAACAGGTAATGGGATTCTGTATAACAGACTAGTCAAGTAACAGGTACTGGGATTCTCTATAGCAGACTAGTCAAATAACAGGTACTGGGATTCTGTATAGCAGACTAGTCAAATAACAGGTACTGGGATTCTGTATAGCAGACTAGTCAAATAACAGGTACTGGGATTCTGTATAGCAGACTAGTCAAGTAACAGGTACTGGGATTCTCTATAGCAGACTAGTCAAGTAACAGGTACTGGGATTCTGTATAGCAGACTAGTCAAGTAACAGGTACTGGGATTCTCTATAGAAGACTAGTCAAATAACAGGTACTGGGATTCTGTATAGCAGACTAGTCAAATAACAGGTACTGGGATTCTGTATAGCAGACTAGTCAAGTAACAGGTACTGGGATTCTCTATAGCAGACTAGTCAAGTAACAGGTACTGGGATTCTGTAAAGCAGACTAGTCAAGTAACAGGTACTGGGATTCTCTATAGCAGACTAGTCAAATAACAGGTACTGGGATTCTGTATAGCAGACTAGTCAAGTAACAGGTACTGGGATTCTGTATAGCAGACTAGTCAAGTAACAGGTACTGGGATTCTGTATAGCAGACTAGTCAAGTAACAGGTACTGGGATTCTGTATAGCCGCCTAATCAAATAAAAGGTACTGGGATTCTGTATAGCAGACTAGTCAAATAACAGGTGCTGGGATTCTGTATAGCAGACTAGTCAAGTTACAGGTACTGGGATTCTGTATAGCAGACTAGTCAAATAAAAGGTACTGGGATTCTGTATAGCAGACTAGTCAAATAACAGGTACTGGGATTCTGTATAGCAGACTAGTCAAATAACAGGTCGTGGGATTCTGTATAGGGGACTAGTCAAGTAACAGGTACTGGGATTCTGTATAGCAGACTAGTCAAATAACAGGTACTGGGATTCTCTATAGCAGACTAGTCAAATAACAGGTACTGGGATTCTGTATAGCAGACTAGTCAAATAACAGGTACTGGGATTCTGTATAGCAGACTAGTCAAGTAACAGGTACTGGGATTCTCTATAGCAGACTAGTCAAGTAACAGGTACTGGGATTCTCTATAGCAGACTAGTCAAGTAACAGGTACTGGGATTCTGTATAGCAGACTATTCAAGTAACAGGTACTGGGATTCTGTATAGCAGACTAGTCAAGTAACAGGTACTGGGATTCTGTATAGCAGACTAGTCAAGTAACAGGTACTGGGATTCTCTATAGCAGACTAGTCAAATAACAGGTACTGGGATTCTGTATAGCAGACTAGTCAAATAAAAGGTACTGGGATTCTGTATAGCAGACTAGTCAAATAACAGGTACTGGGATTCTCTATAGCAGACTAGTCAAGTAACAGGTACTGGGATTCTCTATAGCAGACTAGTCAAATAACAGGTACTGGGATTCTGTATAGCAGACTAGTCAAATAACAGGTACTGGGATTCTGTATAGCAGACTAGTCAAATAACAGGTACTGGGATTCTGTATAGCAGACTAATCAAGTAACAGGTACTGGGATTCTCTATAGCAGACTAGTCAAATAACAGGTACTGGGATTCTGTATAGCAGACTAGTCAAATAACAGGTACTGGGATTCTGTATAGCAGACTAGTCAAATAACAGGTACTGGGATTCTGTATAGCAGACTAGTCAAGTAACAGGTACTGGGATTCTCTATAGCAGACTAGTCAAGTAACAGGTACTGGGATTCTGTATAGCAGACTAGTCAAGTAACAGGTACTGGGATTCTCTATAGCAGACTAGTCAAATAACAGGTACTGGGATTCTGTATAGCAGACTAGTCAAATAACAGGTACTGGGATTCTGTAAAGCAGACTAGTCAAATAACAGGTACTGGGATTCTGTATAGCAGACTAGTCAAGTAACAGGTACTGTGATTCTCTATAGCAGACTAGTCAAGTAACAGGTACTGGGATTCTGTAAAGCAGACTAGTCAAGTAACAGGTACTGGGATTCTCTATAGCAGACTAGTCAAGTAACAGGTACTGGATTCTCTATAGCAGACTAGTCAAGTAACAGGTACTGAGATTCTGTATAGCAGACTAGTCAAGTAACAGTTACTGGGATTCTGTATAGCAGACTAGTCAAGTAACAGGTACTGGGATTCTGTATAGCAGACTAGTCAAATAACAGGTACTGGGATTCTGTATAGCAGACTATTCAAACAACAGGTACTGGGATTCTGTATAGCAGACTAGTCAAGTAACAGGTACTGGGATTCTCTATAGCAGACTAGTCAAGTAACAGGTACTGGGATTCTGTAAAGCAGACAAGTCAAGTAACAGGTACTGGGATTCTCTATAGCAGACTAGTCAAGTAACAGGTACTGGGATTCTCTATAGCAGACTAGTCAAATAACAGGTACTGGGATTCTGTATAGCAGACTAGTCAAGTAACAGGTACTGGGATTCTGTATAGCAGACTAGTACAAATAACAGGTACTGGGATTCTGTATAGCAGACTAGTCAAGTAACAGGTACTGGGATTCTGTATAGCAGACTATTCAAATAACAGGTACTGGGATTCTGTATAGCAGACTAGTCAAGTAACAGGTACTGGGATTCTGTATAGCAGACTAGTCAAATAACAGGTACTGAGATTCTGCATAGCAGACTAGTCAAATAACAGGTACTGGGATTCTGTATAGCAGACTAGTCAAATAACAGGTACTGGGATTCTGTATAACAGACTAGTCAAGTAACAGGTACTGTGATTCTCTATAGCAGACTAGTCAAATAACAGGTACTGGGATTCTGTATAGCAGACTAGTCAAATAACAGGTACTGGGATTCTGTATAGCAGACTAGTCAAATAACAGGTACTGGGATTCTGTATAGCAGACTAGTCAAGTAACAGGTACTGGGATTCTCTATAGCAGACTAGTCAAGTAACAGGTACTGGGATTCTGTATAGCAGACTAGTCAAGTAACAGGTACTGGGATTCTCTATAGAAGACTAGTCAAATAACAGGTACTGGGATTCTGTATAGCAGACTAGTCAAATAACAGGTACTGGGATTCTGTATAGCAGACTAGTCAAGTAACAGGTACTGGGATTCTCTATAGCAGACTAGTCAAGTAACAGGTACTGGGATTCTGTAAAGCAGACTAGTCAAGTAACAGGTACTGGGATTCTCTATAGCAGACTAGTCAAATAACAGGTACTGGGATTCTGTATAGCAGACTAGTCAAGTAACAGGTACTGGGATTCTGTATAGCAGACTAGTCAAGTAACAGGTACTGGGATTCTGTATAGCAGACTAGTCAAGTAACAGGTACTGGGATTCTGTATAGCCGCCTAATCAATTAAAGGTACTGGGATTCTGTATAGCAGACTAGTCAAATAACAGGTGCTGGGATTCTGTATAGCAGACTAGTCAAGTTACAGGTACTGGGATTCTGTATAGCAGACTAGTCAAATAAAAGGTACTGGGATTCTGTATAGCAGACTAGTCAAATAACAGGTACTGGGATTCTGTATAGCAGACTAGTCAAATAACAGGTCGTGGGATTCTGTATAGGGGACTAGTCAAGTAACAGGTACTGGGATTCTGTATAGCAGACTAGTCAAATAACAGGTACTGGGATTCTCTATAGCAGACTAGTCAAATAACAGGTACTGGGATTCTGTATAGCAGACTAGTCAAATAACAGGTACTGGGATTCTGTATAGCAGACTAGTAAAGTAACAGGTACTGGGATTCTCTATAGCAGACTAGTCAAGTAACAGGTACTGGGATTCTCTATAGCAGACTAGTCAAGTAACAGGTACTGGGATTCTCTATAGCAGACTATTCAAGTAACAGGTACTGGGATTCTGTATAGCAGACTAGTCAAGTAACAGGTACTGGGATTCTGTATAGCAGACTAGTCAAGTAACAGGTACTGGGATTCTCTATAGCAGACTAGTCAAATAACAGGTACTGGGATTCTCTATAGCAGACTAGTCAAATAACAGGTACTGGGATTCTCTATAGCAGACTAGTCAAATAACAGGTACTGGGATTCTGTATAGCAGACTAGTCAAATAAAAGGTACTGGGATTCTGTATAGCAGACTAGTCAAATAAAAGGTACTGGGATTCTGTATAGCAGACTAGTCAAATAACAGGTACTGGGATTCTCTATAGCAGACTAGTCAAGTAACAGGTACTGGGATTCTCTATAGCAGACTAGTCAAATAACAGGTACTGGGATTCTGTATAGCAGACTAGTCAAATAACAGGTACTGGGATTCTGTATAGCAGACTAGTCAAATAACAGGTACTGGGATTCTGTATAGCAGACTAATCAAGTAACAGGTACTGGGATTCTCTATAGCAGACTAGTCAAATAACAGGTACTGGGATTCTGTATAGCAGACTAGTCAAATAACAGGTACTGGGATTCTGTATAGCAGACTAGTCAAATAACAGGTACTGGGATTCTGTATAGCAGACTAGTCAAGTAACAGGTACTGGGATTCTCTATAGCAGACTAGTCAAGTAACAGGTACTGGGATTCTGTATAGCAGACTAGTCAAGTAACAGGTACTGGGATTCTCTATAGCAGACTAGTCAAATAACAGGTACTGGGATTCTGTATAGCAGACTAGTCAAATAACAGGTACTGGGATTCTGTAAAGCAGACTAGTCAAATAACAGGTACTGGGATTCTGTATAGCAGACTAGTCAAGTAACAGGTACTGTGATTCTCTATAGCAGACTAGTCAAGTAACAGGTACTGGGATTCTGTAAAGCAGACTAGTCAAGTAACAGGTACTGGGATTCTCTATAGCAGACTAGTCAAGTAACAGGTACTGGGATTCTCTATAGCAGACTAGTCAAGTAACAGGTACTGAGCGTCTGTATAGCAGACTAGTCAAGTAACAGTTACTGGGATTCTGTATAGCAGACTAGTCAAGTAACAGGTACTGGGATTCTGTATAGCAGACTAGTCAAATAACAGGTACTGGGATTCTGTATAGCAGACTATTCAAACAACAGGTACTGGGATTCTGTATAGCAGACTAGTCAAGTAACAGGGTCTGGGATTCTCTATAGCAGACTAGTCAAGTAACAGGTACTGGGATTCTGTAAAGCAGACTAGTCAAGTAACAGGTACTGGGATTCTCTATAGCAGACTAGTCAAGTAACAGGTACTGGGATTCTCTATAGCAGACTAGTCAAATAACAGGTACTGGGATTCTGTATAGCAGACTAGTCAAGTAACAGGTACTGGGATTCTGTATAGCAGACTAGTACAAATAACAGGTACTGGGATTCTGTATAGCAGACTAGTCAAGTAACAGGTACTGGGATTCTGTATAGCAGACTATTCAAATAACAGGTACTGGGATTCTGTATAGCAGACTAGTCAAGTAACAGGTACTGGGATTCTGTATAGCAGACTAGTCAAATAACAGGTACTGAGATTCTGCATAGCAGACTAGTCAAATAACAGGTACTGGGATTCTGTATAGCAGACTAGTCAAATAACAGGTACTGGGATTCTGTATAACAGACTAGTCAAGTAACAGGTACTGGGATTCTCTATAGCAGACTAGTCAAATAACAGGTACTGGGATTCTGTATAGCAGACTAGTCAAATAACAGGTACTGGGATTCTGTATAGCAGACTAGTCAAATAACAGGTACTGGGATTCTGTATAGCAGACTAGTCAAGTAACAGGTACTGGGATTCTCTATAGCAGACTAGTCAAGTAACAGGTACTGGGATTCTGTATAGCAGACTAGTCAAGTAACAGGTACTGGGATTCTCTATAGAAGACTAGTCAAATAACAGGTACTGGGTTTCTGTATAGCAGACTAGTCAAATAACAGGTACTGGGATTCTGTATAGCAGACTAGTCAAGTAACAGGTACTGGGATTCTCTATAGCAGACTAGTCAAGTAACAGGTACTGGGATTCTGTAAAGCAGACTAGTCAAGTAACAGGTACTGGGATTCTCTATAGCAGACTAGTCAAATAACAGGTACTGGGATTCTGTATAGCAGACTAGTCAAGTAACAGGTACTGGGATTCTGTATAGCAGACTAGTCAAGTAACAGGTACTGGGATTCTGTATAGCAGACTAGTCAAGTAACAGGTACTGGGATTCTGTATAGCCGCCTAATCAAATAAAAGGTACTAGGATTCTGTATAGCAGACTAGTCAAATAACAGGTGCTGGGATTCTGTATAGCAGACTAGTCAAGTTACAGGTACTGGGATTCTGTATAGCAGACTAGTCAAATAAAAGGTACTGGGATTCTGTATAGCAGACTAGTCAAATAACAGGTACTGGGATTCTGTATAGCAGACTAGTCAAATAACAGGTCGTGGGATTCTGTATAGGGGACTAGTCAAGTAACAGGTACTGGGATTCTGTATAGCAGACTAGTCAAATAACAGGTACTGGGATTCTCTATAGCAGACTAGTCAAATAACAGGTACTGGGATTCTGTATAGCAGACTAGTCAAATAACAGGTACTGGGATTCTGTATAGCAGACTAGTCAAGTAACAGGTACTGGGATTCTCTATAGCAGACTAGTCAAGTAACAGGTACTGGGATTCTCTATAGCAGACTAGTCAAGTAACAGGTACTGGGATTCTCTATAGCAGACTAGTCAAGTAACAGGTACTGGGATTCTGTATAGCAGACTATTCAAGTAACAGGTACTGGGATTCTGTATAGCAGACTAGTCAAGTAACAGGTACTGGGATTCTGTATAGCAGACTAGTCAAGTAACAGGTACTGGGATTCTCTATAGCAGACTAGTCAAATAACAGGTACTGGGATTCTGTATAGCAGACTAGTCAAATAACAGGTACTGGGATTCTGTATAGCAGACTAGTCAAATAAAAGGTACTGGGATTCTGTATAGCAGACTAGTCAAATAACAGGTACTGGGATTCTCTATAGCAGACTAGTCAAGTAACAGGTACTGGGATTCTCTATAGCAGACTAGTCAAATAACAGGTACTGGGATTCTGTATAGCAGACTAGTCAAATAACAGGTACTGGGATTCTGTATAGCAGACTAGTCAAATAACAGGTACTGGGATTCTGTATAGCAGACTAATCAAGTAACAGGTACTGCGATTCTCTATAGCAGACTAGTCAAATAACAGGTACTGGGATTCTGTATAGCAAACTAGTCAAATAACAGGTACTGGGATTCTGTATAGCAGACTAGTCAAATAACAGGTACTGGGATTCTGTATAGCAGACTAGTCAAGTAACAGGTACTGGGATTCTCTATAGCAGACTAGTCAAGTAACAGGTACTGGGATTCTGTATAGCAGACTAGTCAAGTAACAGGTACTGGGATTCTCTATAGCAGACTAGTCAAATAACAGGTACTGGGATTCTGTATAGCAGACTAGTCAAATAACAGGTACTGGGATTCTGTATAGCAGACTAGTCAAGTAACAGGTACTGGGATTCTCTATAGCAGACTAGTCAAGAAACAGGTACTGGGATTCTGTAAAGCAGACTAGTCAAGTAACAGGTACTGGGATTCTCTATAGCAGACTAGTCAAATAACAGGTACTGGGATTCTGTATAGCAGACTAGTCAAGTAACAGGTACTGGGATTCTGTATAGCAGACTAGTCAAGTAACAGGTACTGGGATTCTGTATAGCAGAATAGTCAAGTAACAGGTACTGGGATTCTGTATAGCCGCCTAATCAAATAAAAGGTACTGGGATTCTGTATAGCAGACTAGTCAAATAACAGGTGCTGGGATTCTGTATAGCAGACTAGTCAAGTTACAGGTACTGGGATTCTGTATAGCAGACTAGTCAAATAAAAGGTACTGGGATTCTGTATAGCAGACTAGTCAAATAACAGGTACTGGGATTCTGTATAGCAGACTAGTCAAATAACAGGTCGTGGGATTCTGTATAGGGGACTAGTCAAGTAACAGGTACTGGGATTCTGTATAGCAGACTAGTCAAATAACAGGTACTGGGATTCTCTACAGCAGACTAGTCAAATAACAGGTACTGGGATTCTGTATAGTAGACTAGTCAAATAACAGGTACTGGGATTCTGTATAGCAGACTAGTCAAGTAACAGGTACTGGGATTCTCTATAGCAGACTAGTCAAGTAACAGGTACTGGGATTCTCTATAGCAGACTTGTCAAGTAACAGGTACTGGGATTCTCTATAGCAGACTAGTCAAGTAACAGGTACTGGGATTCTGTATAGCAGACTATTCAAGTAACAGGTACTGGGATTCTGTATAGCAGACTACTCAAGTAACAGGTACTGGGATTCTCTATAGCAGACTAGTCAAGTAACAGGTACTGGGATTCTCTATAGCAGACTAGTCAAATAACAGGTACTGGGATTCTGTATAGCAGACTAGTCAAATAACAGGTACTGGGATTCTGTATAGCAGACTAGTCAAATAATAGGTACTGGGATTCTGTATAGCAGACTAGTCAAATAACAGGTACTGGGATTCTCTATAGCAGACTAGTCAAGTAACAGGTACTGGGATTCTAATAGCAGACTAGTAAAATAACAGGTACTGGGATTCTCTATAGCAGACTAGTCAAATAACAGGTACTGGGATTCTGTATAGCAGACTAGTCAAATAACAGGTACTGGGATTCTGTATAGCAGACTAGTCAAATAACAGGTACTGGGATTCTGTATAGAAGACTAGTCAAATAACAGGTACTGGGATTCTGTATAGCAGACTATTCAAATAACAGGTACTGGGATTCTGTATAGCAGAGTAGTCAAGTAACAGGTACTGGGATTCTGTATAGCAGACTAGTCAAGTAACAGGTACTGGGATTCTGTATAGCAGACTAGTCAAGTAACAGGTACTGGGATTCTCTATAGCAGACTAGTCAAATAACAGGTACTGGGATTCTGTATAGCAGACTATTCAAATAAAAGGTACTGGGATTCTGTATAGCAGACTAGTCAAGTAACAGGTACTGGGAGTCTCTATAGCAGACTAGTCAAGTAACAGGTACTGGGATTCTGTAAAGCAGACTAGTCAAGTAACAGGTACTGGGATTCTCTATAGTAGACTAGTCAAGTAACAGGTACTGGGATTCTCTATAGCAGACTAGTCAAATAACAGGTACTGGGATTCTGTATAGCAGACTAGTCAAATAACAGGTACTGGGATTCTGTATAGCAGACTAGTCAAGTAACAGGTACTGGGATTCTGTATAGCAGACTAGTCAAATAACAGGTACTGGGATTCTGTATAGCAGACTAGTAAAGTAACAGGTACTGGGATTCTGTATAGCAGACTATTCAAATAACAGGTACTGGGATTCTGTATAGCAGACTAGTCAAGTAACAGGTACTGGGATTCTGTATAGCAGACTAGTCAAATAACAGGTACTGAGATTCTGTATAGCAGACTAGTCAAATAACAGGTACTGGGATTCTGTATAGCAGACTAGTCAAATAACAGGTACTGGGATTCTGTATAGCAGACTAGTCAAGTAACAGGTACTGGGATTCTCTATAGCAGACTAGTCAAATAACAGGTACTGGGATTCTGTATAGCAGACTAGTCAAATAACAGATACTGGGATTCTGTATAGCAGACTAGTCAAATAACAGGTACTGGGATTCTGTATAGCAGACTAGTCAAGTAACAGGTACTGGGATTCTCTATAGCAGACTAGTCAAGTAACAGGTACTGGGATTCTGTATAGCAGACTAGTCAAGTAACAGGTACTGGGATTCTCTATAGCAGACTAGTCAAATAACAGGTACTGGGATTCTGTATAGCAGACTAGTCAAATAACAGGTACTGGGATTCTGTATAGCAGACTAGTCAAGTAACAGGTACTGGGATTCTCTATAGCAGACTAGTCAAGTAACAGGTACTGGGATTCTGTAAAGCAGACTAGTCAAGTAACAGGTACTGGGATTCTCTATAGCAGACTAGTCAAATAACAGGTACTGGGATTCTGTATAGCAGACTAGTCAAATAACAGGTACTGGGATTCTCTATAGCAGACTAGTCAAATAACAGGTACTGGGATTCTGTATAGCAGACTAGTCAAATAACAGGTACTGGGATTCTGTATAGAAGACTAGTCAAATAACAGGTACTGGGATTCTGTATAGCAGACTATTCAAATAACAGGTACTGGGATTCTCTATAGCAGACTAGTCAAGTAACAGGTACTGGGATTCTCTATAGCAGACTAGTAAAATAACAGGTACTGGGATTCTGTATAGCAGACTAGTCAAATAACAGGTACTGGGATTCTGTATAGAAGACTAGTCAAATAACAGGTACTGGGATTCTGTATAGCAGACTATTCAAATAACAGGTACTGGGATTCTGTATAGCAGACTAGTCAAGTAACAGGTACTGGGATTCTGTATAGCAGACTAGTCAAGTAACAGGTACTGGGATTCTCTATAGCAGACTAGTCAAATAACAGGTACTGGGATTCTGTATAGCAAACTAGTCAAATAACAGGTACTGGGATTCTGTATAGCAGACTAGTCAAATAACAGGTACTGGGATTCTGTATAGCAGACTAGTCAAGTAACAGGTACTGGGATTCTCTATAGCAGACTAGTCAAGTAACAGGTACTGGGATTCTGTATAGCAGACTAGTCAAGTAACAGGTACTGGGATTCTCTATAGCAGACTAGTCAAGTAACAGGTACTGGGATTCTGTATAGCAGACTAGTCAAGTAACAGGTACTGGGATTCTCTATAGCAGACTAGTCAAATAACAGGTACTGGGATTCTGTATAGCAGACTAGTCAAATAACAGGTACTGGGATTCTGTAAAGCAGACTAGTCAAATAACAGGTACTGGGATTCTGTATAGCAGACTAGTCAAGTAACAGGTACTGTGATTCTCTATAGCAGACTAGTCAAGTAACAGGTACTGGGATTCTGTAAAGCAGACTAGTCAAGTAACAGGTACTGGGATTCTCTATAGCAGACTAGTCAAGTAACAGGTACTGGGATTCTCTATAGCAGACTAGTCAAGTAACAGGTACTGAGCGTCTGTATAGCAGACTAGTCAAGTAACAGTTACTGGGATTCTGTATAGCAGACTAGTCAAGTAACAGGTACTGGGATTCTGTATAGCAGACTAGTCAAATAACAGGTACTGGGATTCTGTATAGCAGACTATTCAAACAACAGGTACTGGGATTCTGTATAGCAGACTAGTCAAGTAACAGGGTCTGGGATTCTCTATAGCAGACTAGTCAAGTAACAGGTACTGGGATTCTGTAAAGCAGACTAGTCAAGTAACAGGTACTGGGATTCTCTATAGCAGACTAGTCAAGTAACAGGTACTGGGATTCTCTATAGCAGACTAGTCAAATAACAGGTACTGGGATTCTGTATAGCAGACTAGTCAAGTAACAGGTACTGGGATTCTGTATAGCAGACTAGTACAAATAACAGGTACTGGGATTCTGTATAGCAGACTAGTCAAGTAACAGGTACTGGGATTCTGTATAGCAGACTATTCAAATAACAGGTACTGGGATTCTGTATAGCAGACTAGTCAAGTAACAGGTACTGGGATTCTGTATAGCAGACTAGTCAAATAACAGGTACTGAGATTCTGCATAGCAGACTAGTCAAATAACAGGTACTGGGATTCTGTATAGCAGACTAGTCAAATAACAGGTACTGGGATTCTGTATAACAGACTAGTCAAGTAACAGGTACTGGGATTCTCTATAGCAGACTAGTCAAATAACAGGTACTGGGATTCTGTATAGCAGACTAGTCAAATAACAGGTACTGGGATTCTGTATAGCAGACTAGTCAAATAACAGGTACTGGGATTCTGTATAGCAGACTAGTCAAGTAACAGGTACTGGGATTCTCTATAGCAGACTAGTCAAGTAACAGGTACTGGGATTCTGTATAGCAGACTAGTCAAGTAACAGGTACTGGGATTCTCTATAGAAGACTAGTCAAATAACAGGTACTGGGTTTCTGTATAGCAGACTAGTCAAATAACAGGTACTGGGATTCTGTATAGCAGACTAGTCAAGTAACAGGTACTGGGATTCTCTATAGCAGACTAGTCAAGTAACAGGTACTGGGATTCTGTAAAGCAGACTAGTCAAGTAACAGGTACTGGGATTCTCTATAGCAGACTAGTCAAATAACAGGTACTGGGATTCTGTATAGCAGACTAGTCAAGTAACAGGTACTGGGATTCTGTATAGCAGACTAGTCAAGTAACAGGTACTGGGATTCTGTATAGCAGACTAGTCAAGTAACAGGTACTGGGATTCTGTATAGCCGCCTAATCAAATAAAAGGTACTAGGATTCTGTATAGCAGACTAGTCAAATAACAGGTGCTGGGATTCTGTATAGCAGACTAGTCAAGTTACAGGTACTGGGATTCTGTATAGCAGACTAGTCAAATAAAAGGTACTGGGATTCTGTATAGCAGACTAGTCAAATAACAGGTACTGGGATTCTGTATAGCAGACTAGTCAAATAACAGGTCGTGGGATTCTGTATAGGGGACTAGTCAAGTAACAGGTACTGGGATTCTGTATAGCAGACTAGTCAAATAACAGGTACTGGGATTCTCTATAGCAGACTAGTCAAATAACAGGTACTGGGATTCTGTATAGCAGACTAGTCAAATAACAGGTACTGGGATTCTGTATAGCAGACTAGTCAAGTAACAGGTACTGGGATTCTCTATAGCAGACTAGTCAAGTAACAGGTACTGGGATTCTCTATAGCAGACTAGTCAAGTAACAGGTACTGGGATTCTCTATAGCAGACTAGTCAAGTAACAGGTACTGGGATTCTGTATAGCAGACTATTCAAGTAACAGGTACTGGGATTCTGTATAGCAGACTAGTCAAGTAACAGGTACTGGGATTCTGTATAGCAGACTAGTCAAGTAACAGGTACTGGGATTCTCTATAGCAGACTAGTCAAATAACAGGTACTGGGATTCTGTATAGCAGACTAGTCAAATAACAGGTACTGGGATTCTGTATAGCAGACTAGTCAAATAAAAGGTACTGGGATTCTGTATAGCAGACTAGTCAAATAACAGGTACTGGGATTCTCTATAGCAGACTAGTCAAGTAACAGGTACTGGGATTCTCTATAGCAGACTAGTCAAATAACAGGTACTGGGATTCTGTATAGCAGACTAGTCAAATAACAGGTACTGGGATTCTGTATAGCAGACTAGTCAAATAACAGGTACTGGGATTCTGTATAGCAGACTAATCAAGTAACAGGTACTGCGATTCTCTATAGCAGACTAGTCAAATAACAGGTACTGGGATTCTGTATAGCAAACTAGTCAAATAACAGGTACTGGGATTCTGTATAGCAGACTAGTCAAATAACAGGTACTGGGATTCTGTATAGCAGACTAGTCAAGTAACAGGTACTGGGATTCTCTATAGCAGACTAGTCAAGTAACAGGTACTGGGATTCTGTATAGCAGACTAGTCAAGTAACAGGTACTGGGATTCTCTATAGCAGACTAGTCAAATAACAGGTACTGGGATTCTGTATAGCAGACTAGTCAAATAACAGGTACTGGGATTCTGTATAGCAGACTAGTCAAGTAACAGGTACTGGGATTCTCTATAGCAGACTAGTCAAGAAACAGGTACTGGGATTCTGTAAAGCAGACTAGTCAAGTAACAGGTACTGGGATTCTCTATAGCAGACTAGTCAAATAACAGGTACTGGGATTCTGTATAGCAGACTAGTCAAGTAACAGGTACTGGGATTCTGTATAGCAGACTAGTCAAGTAACAGGTACTGGGATTCTGTATAGCAGAATAGTCAAGTAACAGGTACTGGGATTCTGTATAGCCGCCTAATCAAATAAAAGGTACTGGGATTCTGTATAGCAGACTAGTCAAATAACAGGTGCTGGGATTCTGTATAGCAGACTAGTCAAGTTACAGGTACTGGGATTCTGTATAGCAGACTAGTCAAATAAAAGGTACTGGGATTCTGTATAGCAGACTAGTCAAATAACAGGTACTGGGATTCTGTATAGCAGACTAGTCAAATAACAGGTCGTGGGATTCTGTATAGGGGACTAGTCAAGTAACAGGTACTGGGATTCTGTATAGCAGACTAGTCAAATAACAGGTACTGGGATTCTCTACAGCAGACTAGTCAAATAACAGGTACTGGGATTCTGTATAGTAGACTAGTCAAATAACAGGTACTGGGATTCTGTATAGCAGACTAGTCAAGTAACAGGTACTGGGATTCTCTATAGCAGACTAGTCAAGTAACAGGTACTGGGATTCTCTATAGCAGACTTGTCAAGTAACAGGTACTGGGATTCTCTATAGCAGACTAGTCAAGTAACAGGTACTGGGATTCTGTATAGCAGACTATTCAAGTAACAGGTACTGGGATTCTGTATAGCAGACTACTCAAGTAACAGGTACTGGGATTCTCTATAGCAGACTAGTCAAGTAACAGGTACTGGGATTCTCTATAGCAGACTAGTCAAATAACAGGTACTGGGATTCTGTATAGCAGACTAGTCAAATAACAGGTACTGGGATTCTGTATAGCAGACTAGTCAAATAATAGGTACTGGGATTCTGTATAGCAGACTAGTCAAATAACAGGTACTGGGATTCTCTATAGCAGACTAGTCAAGTAACAGGTACTGGGATTCTAATAGCAGACTAGTAAAATAACAGGTACTGGGATTCTCTATAGCAGACTAGTCAAATAACAGGTACTGGGATTCTGTATAGCAGACTAGTCAAATAACAGGTACTGGGATTCTGTATAGCAGACTAGTCAAATAACAGGTACTGGGATTCTGTATAGAAGACTAGTCAAATAACAGGTACTGGGATTCTGTATAGCAGACTATTCAAATAACAGGTACTGGGATTCTGTATAGCAGAGTAGTCAAGTAACAGGTACTGGGATTCTGTATAGCAGACTAGTCAAGTAACAGGTACTGGGATTCTGTATAGCAGACTAGTCAAGTAACAGGTACTGGGATTCTCTATAGCAGACTAGTCAAATAACAGGTACTGGGATTCTGTATAGCAGACTATTCAAATAAAAGGTACTGGGATTCTGTATAGCAGACTAGTCAAGTAACAGGTACTGGGAGTCTCTATAGCAGACTAGTCAAGTAACAGGTACTGGGATTCTGTAAAGCAGACTAGTCAAGTAACAGGTACTGGGATTCTCTATAGTAGACTAGTCAAGTAACAGGTACTGGGATTCTCTATAGCAGACTAGTCAAATAACAGGTACTGGGATTCTGTATAGCAGACTAGTCAAATAACAGGTACTGGGATTCTGTATAGCAGACTAGTCAAGTAACAGGTACTGGGATTCTGTATAGCAGACTAGTCAAATAACAGGTACTGGGATTCTGTATAGCAGACTAGTAAAGTAACAGGTACTGGGATTCTGTATAGCAGACTATTCAAATAACAGGTACTGGGATTCTGTATAGCAGACTAGTCAAGTAACAGGTACTGGGATTCTGTATAGCAGACTAGTCAAATAACAGGTACTGAGATTCTGTATAGCAGACTAGTCAAATAACAGGTACTGGGATTCTGTATAGCAGACTAGTCAAATAACAGGTACTGGGATTCTGTATAGCAGACTAGTCAAGTAACAGGTACTGGGATTCTCTATAGCAGACTAGTCAAATAACAGGTACTGGGATTCTGTATAGCAGACTAGTCAAATAACAGGTACTGGGATTCTGTATAGCAGACTAGTCAAATAACAGGTACTGGGATTCTGTATAGCAGACTAGTCAAGTAACAGGTACTGGGATTCTCTATAGCAGACTAGTCAAGTAACAGGTACTGGGATTCTGTATAGCAGACTAGTCAAGTAACAGGTACTGGGATTCTCTATAGCAGACTAGTCAAATAACAGGTACTAGGATTCTGTATAGCAGACTAGTCAAATAACAGGTACTGGGATTCTGTATAGCAGACTAGTCAAGTAACAGGTACTGGGATTCTCTATAGCAGACTAGTCAAGTAACAGGTACTGGGATTCTGTAAAGCAGACTAGTCAAGTAACAGGTACTGGGATTCTCTATAGCAGACTAGTCAAATAACAGGTACTGGGATTCTGTATAGCAGACTAGTCAAATAACAGGTACTGGGATTCTCTATAGCAGACTAGTCAAATAACAGGTACTGGGATTCTGTATAGCAGACTAGTCAAATAACAGGTACTGGGATTCTGTATAGAAGACTAGTCAAATAACAGGTACTGGGATTCTGTATAGCAGACTATTCAAATAACAGGTACTGGGATTCTCTATAGCAGACTAGTCAAGTAACAGGTACTGGGATTCTCTATAGCAGACTAGTAAAATAACAGGTACTGGGATTCTGTATAGCAGACTAGTCAAATAACAGGTACTGGGATTCTGTATAGAAGACTAGTCAAATAACAGGTACTGGGATTCTGTATAGCAGACTATTCAAATAACAGGTACTGGGATTCTGTATAGCAGACTAGTCAAGTAACAGGTACTGGGATTCTGTATAGCAGACTAGTCAAGTAACAGGTACTGGGATTCTCTATAGCAGACTAGTCAAATAACAGGTACTGGGATTCTGTATAGCAAACTAGTCAAATAACAGGTACTGGGATTCTGTATAGCAGACTAGTCAAATAACAGGTACTGGGATTCTGTATAGCAGACTAGTCAAGTAACAGGTACTGGGATTCTCTATAGCAGACTAGTCAAGTAACAGGTACTGGGATTCTGTATAGCAGACTAGTCAAGTAACAGGTACTGGGATTCTCTATAGCAGACTAGTCAAATAACAGGTACTGGGATTCTGTATAGCAGACTAGTCAAATAACAGGTACTGGGATTCTGTATAGCAGACTAGTCAAGTAACAGGTACTGGGATTCTCTATAGCAGACTAGTCAAGAAACAGGTACTGGGATTCTGTAAAGCAGACTAGTCAAGTAACAGGTACTGGGATTCTCTATAGCAGACTAGTCAAATAACAGGTACTGGGATTCTGTATAGCAGACTAGTCAAGTAACAGGTACTGGGATTCTGTATAGCAGACTAGTCAAGTAACAGGTACTGGGATTCTGTATAGCAGAATAGTCAAGTAACAGGTACTGGGATTCTGTATAGCCGCCTAATCAAATAAAAGGTACTGGGATTCTGTATAGCAGACTAGTCAAATAACAGGTGCTGGGATTCTGTATAGCAGACTAGTCAAGTTACAGGTACTGGGATTCTGTATAGCAGACTAGTCAAATAAAAGGTACTGGGATTCTGTATAGCAGACTAGTCAAATAACAGGTACTGGGATTCTGTATAGCAGACTAGTCAAATAACAGGTCGTGGGATTCTGTATAGGGGACTAGTCAAGTAACAGGTACTGGGATTCTGTATAGCAGACTAGTCAAATAACAGGTACTGGGATTCTCTATAGCAGACTAGTCAAGTAACAGGTACTGGGATTCTGTATAGTAGACTAGTCAAATAACAGGTACTGGGATTCTGTATAGCAGACTAGTCAAGTAACAGGTACTGGGATTCTCTATAGCAGACTAGTCAAGTAACAGGTACTGGGATTCTCTATAGCAGACTTGTCAAGTAACAGGTACTGGGATTCTCTATAGCAGACTAGTCAAGTAACAGGTACTGGGATTCTGTATAGCAGACTATTCAAGTAACAGGTACTGGGATTCTGTATAGCAGACTACTCAAGTAACAGGTACTGGGATTCTCTATAGCAGACTAGTCAAGTAACAGGTACTGGGATTCTCTATAGCAGACTAGTCAAATAACAGGTACTGGGATTCTGTATAGCAGACTAGTCAAATAACAGGTACTGGGATTCTGTATAGCAGACTAGTCAAATAATAGGTACTGGGATTCTGTATAGCAGACTAGTCAAATAACAGGTACTGGGATTCTCTATAGCAGACTAGTCAAGTAACAGGTACTGGGATTCTAATAGCAGACTAGTAAAATAACAGGTACTGGGATTCTCTATAGCAGACTAGTCAAATAACAGGTACTGGGATTCTGTATAGCAGACTAGTCAAATAACAGGTACTGGGATTCTGTATAGCAGACTAGTCAAATAACAGGTACTGGGATTCTGTATAGAAGACTAGTCAAATAACAGGTACTGGGATTCTGTATAGCAGACTATTCAAATAACAGGTACTGGGATTCTGTATAGCAGAGTAGTCAAGTAACAGGTACTGGGATTCTGTATAGCAGACTAGTCAAGTAACAGGTACTGGGATTCTGTATAGCAGACTAGTCAAGTAACAGGTACTGGGATTCTCTATAGCAGACTAGTCAAATAACAGGTACTGGGATTCTGTATAGCAGACTATTCAAATAAAAGGTACTGGGATTCTGTATAGCAGACTAGTCAAGTAACAGGTACTGGGAGTCTCTATAGCAGACTAGTCAAGTAACAGGTACTGGGATTCTGTAAAGCAGACTAGTCAAGTAACAGGTACTGGGATTCTCTATAGTAGACTAGTCAAGTAACAGGTACTGGGATTCTCTATAGCAGACTAGTCAAATAACAGGTACTGGGATTCTGTATAGCAGACTAGTCAAATAACAGGTACTGGGATTCTGTATAGCAGACTAGTCAAGTAACAGGTACTGGGATTCTGTATAGCAGACTAGTCAAATAACAGGTACTGGGATTCTGTATAGCAGACTAGTAAAGTAACAGGTACTGGGATTCTGTATAGCAGACTATTCAAATAACAGGTACTGGGATTCTGTATAGCAGACTAGTCAAGTAACAGGTACTGGGATTCTGTATAGCAGACTAGTCAAATAACAGGTACTGAGATTCTGTATAGCAGACTAGTCAAATAACAGGTACTGGGATTCTGTATAGCAGACTAGTCAAATAACAGGTACTGGGATTCTGTATAGCAGACTAGTCAAGTAACAGGTACTGGGATTCTCTATAGCAGACTAGTCAAATAACAGGTACTGGGATTCTGTATAGCAGACTAGTCAAATAACAGGTACTGGGATTCTGTATAGCAGACTAGTCAAATAACAGGTACTGGGATTCTGTATAGCAGACTAGTCAAGTAACAGGTACTGGGATTCTCTATAGCAGACTAGTCAAGTAACAGGTACTGGGATTCTGTATAGCAGACTAGTCAAGTAACAGGTACTGGGATTCTCTATAGCAGACTAGTCAAATAACAGGTACTGGGATTCTGTATAGCAGACTAGTCAAATAACAGGTACTGGGATTCTGTATAGCAGACTAGTCAAGTAACAGGTACTGGGATTCTCTATAGCAGACTAGTCAAGTAACAGGTACTGGGATTCTGTAAAGCAGACTAGTCAAGTAACAGGTACTGGGATTCTCTATAGCAGACTAGTCAAATAACAGGTACTGGGATTCTGTATAGCAGACTAGTCAAATAACAGGTACTGGGATTCTCTATAGCAGACTAGTCAAATAACAGGTACTGGGATTCTGTATAGCAGACTAGTCAAATAACAGGTACTGGGATTCTGTATAGAAGACTAGTCAAATAACAGGTACTGGGATTCTGTATAGCAGACTATTCAAATAACAGGTACTGGGATTCTCTATAGCAGACTAGTCAAGTAACAGGTACTGGGATTCTCTATAGCAGACTAGTAAAATAACAGGTACTGGGATTCTGTATAGCAGACTAGTCAAATAACAGGTACTGGGATTCTGTATAGAAGACTAGTCAAATAACAGGTACTGGGATTCTGTATAGCAGACTATTCAAATAACAGGTACTGGGATTCTGTATAGCAGACTAGTCAAGTAACAGGTACTGGGATTCTGTATAGCAGACTAGTCAAGTAACAGGTACTGGGATTCTCTATAGCAGACTAGTCAAATAACAGGTACTGGGATTCTGTATAGCAGACTAGTCAAATAACAGGTACTGGGATTCTGTATAGCAGACTAGTCAAGTAACAGGTACTGGGATTCTGTATAGCAGAGTAGTCAAGTAACAGGTACTGGGATTCTGTATAGCAGACTAGTCAAGTAACAGGTACTGGGATTCTGTATAGCAGACTAGTCAAATAAAAGGTACTAGGATTCTGTATAGCAGACTAGTCAAGTAACAGGTACTGGGATTCTCTATAGCAGACTAGTCAAGTAACAGGTACTGGGATTCTGTAAAGCAGACTAGTCAAATAACAGGTACTGGGATTCTGTATAGCAGACTAGTCAAGTAACAGGTACTGAGTTTCTGTATAGCAGACTAGTCAAGTAACAGGTACTGGGATTCTGTATAGCAGACTAGTCAAGTAACAGGTACTGGGATTCTCTATAGCAGACTAGTCAAATAACAGGTACTGGGATTCTGTATAGCAGACTATTCAAATAAAAGGTACTGGGATTCTGTATAGCAGACTAGTCAAGTAACAGGTACTGGGAGTCTCTATAGCAGACTAGTAAAGTAACAGGTACTGGGATTCTGTAAAGCAGACTAGTCAAGTAACAGGTACTGGGATTCTCTATAGCAGACTAGTCAAGTAACAGGTACTGGGATTCTCTATAGCAGACTAGTCAAATAACAGGTACTGGGATTCTCTATAGCAGACTAGTCAAATAACAGGTACTGGGATTCTGTATAGCAGACTAGTCAAGTAACAGGTACTGGGATTCTGTATAGCAGACTAGTCAAATAACAGGTACTGAGATTCTGTATAGCAGACTAGTCAAATAACAGGTACTGGGATTCTGTATAGCAGACTAGTCAAATAACAGGTACTGGGATTCTGTATAGCAGACTAGTCAAGTAACAGGTACTGGGATTCTCTATAGCAGACTAGTCAAATAACAGGTACTGGGATTCTGTATAGCAGACTAGTTAAATAACAGGTACTGGGATTCTGTATAGCAGACTAGTCAAATAACAGGTACTGGGATTCTGTATAGCAGACTAGTCAAATAACAGGTACTGGGATTCTCTATAGCAGACTAGTCAAGTAACAGGTACTGGGATTCTGTATAGCAGACTAGTCAAGTAACAGGTACTGGGATTCTCTATAGCAGACTAGTCAAATAACAGGTACTGGGATTCTGTATAGCAGACTAGTCAAATAACAGGTACTGGGATTCTGTATAGCAGACTAGTCAAGTAACAGGTACTGGGATTCTCTATAGCAGACTAGTCAAGTAACAGGTACTGGGATTCTGTAAAGCAGACTAGTAAAGTAACAGGTACTGGGATTCTCTATAGCAGACTAGTCAAATAACAGGTACTGGGATTCTGTATAGCAGACTAGTCAAATAACAGGTACTGGGATTCTGTATAGCAGACTAGTCAAATAAAAGGTACTGGGATTCTGTATAGCAGACTAGTCAAATAACAGGTACTGGGATTCTGTATAGAAGACTAGTCAAATAACAGGTACTGGGATTCTGTATAGCAGACTATTCAAATAACAGGTACTGGGATTCTCTATAGCAGACTAGTCAAGTAACAGGTACTGGGATTCTCTATAGCAGACTAGTAAAATAACAGGTACTGGGATTCTGTATAGCAGACTAGTCAAATAACAGGTACTGGGATTCTGTATAGAAGACTAGTCAAATAACAGGTACTGGGATTCTGTATAGCAGACTAGTCAAGTAACAGGTACTGGGATTCTGTATAGTAGACTAGTTAAGTAACAGGTACTGGGATTCTGTATAGCAGACTAGTCAAGTAACAGGTACTGGGATTCTCTATAGCAGACTAGTCAAATAACAGGTACTGGGATTCTCTATAGCAGACTAGTCAAATAACAGGTACTGGGATTCTGTATAGCAAACTAGTCAAGTAACAGGTACTGGGATTCTGTATAGCAGAGTAGTCAAGTAACAGGTACTGGGATTCTGTATAGCAGACTAGTCAAGTAACAGGTACTGGGATTCTGTATAGCAGACTAGTCAAGTAACAGGTACTGGGATTCTCTATAGCAGACTAGTCAAATAACAGGTACTGGGATTCTGTATAGCAGACTAGTCAAATAAAAGGTACTGGGATTCTGTATAGCAGACTAGTCAAGTAACAGGTACTGGGATTCTCTATAGCAGACTAGTCAAGTAACAGGTACTGGGATTCTGTAAAGCAGACTAGTCAAGTAACAGGTACTGGGATTCTCTATAGCAGACTAGTCAAATAACAGGTACTGGGATTCTGTATAGCAGACTAGTCAAGTAACAGGTACTGAGATTCTGTATAGCAGACTAGTCAAGTAACAGGTACTGGGATTCTGTGTAGCAGACTAGTCAAGTAACAGGTACTGGGATTCTGTATAGCAGACTAGTCAAATAACAGGTACTGGGATTCTGTATAGCAGACTATTCAAATAAAAGGTACTGGGATTCTGTATAGCAGACTAGTCAAGTAACAGGTACTGCGAGTCTCTATAGCAGACTAGTCAAGTAACAGGTACTGGGATTCTGTAAAGCAGACTAGTCAAGTAACAGGTACTGGGATTCTCTATAGCAGACTAGTCAAGTAACAGGTACTGGGATTCTCTATAGCAGACTAGTCAAATAAAAGGTACTGGGATTCTCTATAGCAGACTAGTCAAATAACAGGTACTGGGATTCTGTATAGCAGACTAGTCAAGTAACAGGTACTGGGATTCTGTATAGCAGACTAGTCAAATAACAGGTACTGGGATTCTGTATAGCAGACTAGTCAAGTAACAGGTACTGGGATTCTGTATAGCAGACTATTCAAATAACAGGTACTGGGATTCTGTATAGCAGACTAGTCAAGTAACAGGTACTGGGATTCTGTATAGCAGACTAGTCAAATAACAGGTACTGAGATTCTGTATAGCAGACTAGTCAAATAACAGGTACTGGGATTCTGTATAGCAGACTAGTCAAATAACAGGTACTGGGATTCTGTATAGCAGACTAGTCAAGTAACAGGTACTGGGATTCTCTATAGCAGACTAGTCAAATAACAGGTACTGGGATTCTGTATAGCAGACTAGTCAAATAACAGGTACTGGGATTCTCTATAGAAGACTAGTCAAGTAACAGGTACTGGGATTCTGTATAGCAGACTAGTCAAGTAACAGGTACTGGGATTCTCTATAGCAGACTAGTCAAATAACAGGTACTAGGATTCTGTATAGCAGACTAGTCAAATAACAGGTACTGGGATTCTGTATAGCAGACTAGTCAAGTAACAGGTACTGGGATTCTCTATAGCAGACTAGTCAAGTAACAGGTACTGGGATTCTGTAAAGCAGACTAGTCAAGTAACAGGTACTGGGATTCTCTATAGCAGACTAGTCAAATAACAGGTACTGGGATTCTGTATAGCAGACTAGTCAAATAACAGGTACTGGGATTCTGTATAGCAGACTAGTCAAATAACAGGTACTGGGATTCTGTATAGCAGACTAGTCAAATAACAGGTACTGGGATTCTGTATAGAAGACTAGTCAAGTAACAGGTACTGGGATTCTGTATAGCCGCCTAATCAAATAAAAGGTACTGGGATTCTGTATAGCAGACTAGTCAAATAACAGGTACTGGGATTCTGTATAGCAGACTAGTCAAATAACAGGTACTGGGATTCTGTATAGCAAACTAGTCAAGTAACAGGTACTGGGATTCTGTATAGCAGAGTAGTCAAGTAACAGGTACTGGGATTCTGTATAGCAGACTAGTCAAGTAACAGGTACTGGGATTCTGTATAGCAGACTAGTCAAGTAACAGGTACTGGGATTCTCTATAGCAGACTAGTCAAAAAACAGGTACTGGGATTCTGTATAGCAGACTAGTCAAATAAAAGGTACTGGGATTCTGTATAGCAGACTAGTCAAGTAACAGGTACTGGGATTCTCTATAGCAGACTAGTCAAGTAACAGGTACTGGGATTCTGTAAAGCAGACTAGTCAAGTAACAGGTACTGGGATTCTCTATAGCAGACTAGTCAAATAACAGGTACTGGGATTCTGTATAGCAGACTAGTCAAGTAACAGGTACTGAGATTCTGTATAGCAGACTAGTCAAGTAACAGGTACTGGGATTCTGTGTAGCAGACTAGTCAAGTAACAGGTACTGGGATTCTGTATAGCAGACTAGTCAAATAACAGGTACTGGGATTCTGTATAGCAGACTATTCAAATAAAAGGTACTGGGATTCTGTATAGCAGACTAGTCAAGTAACAGGTACTGCGAGTCTCTATAGCAGACTAGTCAAGTAACAGGTACTGGGATTCTGTAAAGCAGACTAGTCAAGTAACAGGTACTGGGATTCTCTATAGCAGACTAGTCAAGTAACAGGTACTGGGATTCTCTATAGCAGACTAGTCAAATAAAAGGTACTGGGATTCTCTATAGCAGACTAGTCAAATAACAGGTACTGGGATTCTGTATAGCAGACTAGTCAAGTAACAGGTACTGGGATTCTGTATAGCAGACTAGTCAAATAACAGGTACTGGGATTCTGTATAGCAGACTAGTCAAGTAACAGGTACTGGGATTCTGTATAGCAGACTATTCAAATAACAGGTACTGGGATTCTGTATAGCAGACTAGTCAAGTAACAGGTACTGGGATTCTGTATAGCAGACTAGTCAAATAACAGGTACTGAGATTCTGTATAGCAGACTAGTCAAATAACAGGTACTGGGATTCTGTATAGCAGACTAGTCAAATAACAGGTACTGGGATTCTGTATAGCAGACTAGTCAAGTAACAGGTACTGGGATTCTCTATAGCAGACTAGTCAAATAACAGGTACTGGGATTCTGTATAGCAGACTAGTCAAATAACAGGTACTGGGATTCTCTATAGAAGACTAGTCAAGTAACAGGTACTGGGATTCTGTATAGCAGACTAGTCAAGTAACAGGTACTGGGATACTCTATAGCAGACTAGTCAAATAACAGGTACTAGGATTCTGTATAGCAGACTAGTCAAATAACAGGTACTGGGATTCTGTATAGCAGACTAGTCAAGTAACAGGTACTGGGATTCTCTATAGCAGACTAGTCAAGTAACAGGTACTGGGATTCTGTAAAGCAGACTAGTCAAGTAACAGGTACTGGGATTCTCTATAGCAGACTAGTCAAATAACAGGTACTGGGATTCTGTATAGCAGACTAGTCAAATAACAGGTACTGGGATTCTGTATAGCAGACTAGTCAAATAACAGGTACTGGGATTCTGTATAGCAGACTAGTCAAATAACAGGTACTGGGATTCTGTATAGAAGACTAGTCAAGTAACAGGTACTGGGATTCTGTATAGCCGCCTAATCAAATAAAAGGTACTGGGATTCTGTATAGCAGACTAGTCAAATAACAGGTACTGGGATTCTGTATAGCAGACTAGTCAAATAACAGGTACTGGGATTCTCTATAGCAGACTAGTCAAATAACAGGTACTGGGATTCTGTATAGCAGACTAGTCAAGTAACAGGTACTGGGATTCTGTATAGCCGCCTAATCAAATAAAAGGTACTGGGATTCTGTATAGCAGACTAGTCAAATAACAGGTACTGGGATTCTGTATAGCAGACTAGTCAAGTTACAGGTACTGGGATTCTCTATAGCAGACTAGTCAAATAACAGGTAGTGGGATTCTGTATAGCGGACTAGTCAAGTAACAGGTACTGGGATTCTGTAAAGCAGACTAGTCAAGTAACAGGTACTGGGATTCTCTATAGAAGACTAGTCAAATAACAGGTACTGGGATTCTGTATAGCAGACTAGTCAAGTAACAGGTACTGAGATTCTGTATAGCAGACTAGTCAAGTAACAGGTACTGGGATTCTGTATAGCAGACTAGTCAAGTAACAGGTACTGGGATTCTGTATAGCAGACTAGTCAAATAACAGGTACTGGGATTCTGTATAGCAGACTATTCAAATAAAAGGTACTGGGATTCTGTATAGCAGACTAGTCAAGTAACAGGTACTGGGAGTCTCTATAGCAGACTAGTCAAGTAACAGGTACTGGGATTCTGTAAAGCAGACTAGTCAAGTAACAGGTACTGGGATTCTCTATAGCAGACTAGTCAAGTAACAGGTACTGGGATTCTCTATAGCAGACTAGTCAAATAAAAGGTACTGGGATTCTCTATAGCAGACTAGTCAAATAACAGGTACTGGGATTCTGTATAGCAGACTAGTCAAGTAACAGGTACTGGGATTCTGTATAGCAGACTAGTCAAATAACAGGTACTGGGATTCTGTATAGCAGACTAGTAAAGTAACAGGTACTGGGATTCTGTATAGCAGACTATTCAAATAACAGGTACTGGGATTCTGTATAGCAGACTAGTCAAGTAACAGGTACTGGGATTCTGTATAGCAGACTAGTCAAATAACAGGTACTGAGATTCTGTATAGCAGACTAGTCAAATAACAGGTACTGGGATTCTGTATAGCAGACTAGTCAAATAACAGGTACTGGGATTCTGTATAGCAGACTAGTCAAGTAACAGGTACTGGGATTCTCTATAGCAGACTAGTCAAATAACAGGTACTGGGATTCTGTATAGAAGACTAGTCAAATAACAGGTACTGGGATTCTGTATAGCAGACTAGTCAAATAACAGGTACTGGGATTCTGTATAGCAGACTAGTCAAGTAACAGGTACTGGGATTCTCTATAGCAGACTAGTCAAGTAACAGGTACTGGGATTCTCTATAGCAGACTAGTCAAGTAACAGGTACTGGGATTCTGTATAGCAGACTAGTCACGTAACAGGTACTGGGATTCTCTATAGCAGACTAGTCAAATAACAGGTACTGGGATTCTGTATAGCAAACTAGTCAAATAACAGGTACTGGGATTCTGTATAGCAGACTAGTCAAGTAACAGGTACTGGGATTCTGTATAGCAGACTAGTCAAGTAACAGGTACTGGGATTCTGTATAGCAGACTAGTCAAGTAACAGGTACTGGGATTCTCTATAGCCGACTAGTCAAATAACAGGTACTGGGATTCTGTATAGCAGACTAGTCAAATAACAGGTACTGGGATTCTGTATAGCAGACTAGTCAAGTAACAGGTACTGGGATTCTCTATAGCAGACTAGTCAAGAAACAGGTACTGGGATTCTGTAAAGCAGACTAGTCAAGTAACAGGTACTGGGATTCTCTATAGCAGACTAGTCAAATAACAGGTACTGGGATTCTGTATAGCAGACTAGTCAAATAACAGGTACTGGGATTCTGTATAGCAGACTAGTCAAGTAACAGGTACTGGGATTCTCTATAGCAGACTAGTCAAGTAACAGGTACTGGGATTCTGTAAAGCAGACTAGTAAAGTAACAGGTACTGGGATTCTCTATAGCAGACTAGTCAAATAACAGGTACTGGGATTCTGTATAGCAGACTAGTCAAATAACAGGTACTGGGATTCTGTATAGCAGACTAGTCAAATAAAAGGTACTTGGAATCTGTATAGCAGACTAGTCAAATAACAGGTACTGGGATTCTGTATAGAAGACTAGTCAAATAACAGGTACTGGGATTCTGTATAGCAGACTATTCAAATAACAGGTACTGGGATTCTCTATAGCAGACTAGTCAAGTAACAGGTACTGGGATTCTCTATAGCAGACTAGTAAAATAACAGGTACTGGGATTCTGTATAGCAGACTAGTCAAATAACAGGTACTGGGATTCTGTATAGAAGACTAGTCAAATAACAGGTACTGGGATTCTGTATAGCAGACTAGTCAAGTAACAGGTACTGGGATTCTGTATAATAGACTAGTTAAGTAACAGGTACTGGGATTCTGTATAGCAGACTAGTCAAGTAACAGGTACTGGGATTCTCTATAGCAGACTAGTCAAATAACAGGTACTGGGATTCTGTATAGCAGACTAGTCAAATAACAGGTACTGGGATTCTGTATAGCAAACTAGTCAAGTAACAGGTACTGGGATTCTGTATAGCAGAGTAGTCAAGTAACAGGTACTGGGATTCTGTATAGCAGACTAGTCAAGTAACAGGTACTGGGATTCTGTATAGCAGACTAGTCAAGTAACAGGTACTGGGATTCTCTATAGCAGACTAGTCAAATAACAGGTACTGGGATTCTGTATAGCAGACTAGTCAAATAAAAGGTACTGGGATTCTGTATAGCAGACTAGTCAAGTAACAGGTACTGGGATTCTCTATAGCAGACTAGTCAAGTAACAGGTACTGGGATTCTGTAAAGCAGACTAGTCAAGTAACAGGTACTGGGATTCTCTATAGCAGACTAGTCAAATAACAGGTACTGGGATTCTGTATAGCAGACTAGTCAAGTAACAGGTACTGAGATTCTGTATAGTAGACTAGTCAAGTAACAGGTACTGGGATTCTGTATAGCAGACTAGTCAAGTAACAGGTACTGGGATTCTGTATAGCAGACTAGTCAAATAACAGGTACTGGGATTCTGTATAGCAGACTATTCAAATAAAAGGTACTGGGATTCTGTATAGCAGACTAGTCAAGTAACAGGTACTGGGAGTCTCTATAGCAGACTAGTCAAGTAACAGGTACTGGGATTCTGTAAAGCAGACTAGTCAAGTAACAGGTACTGGGATTCTCTATAGCAGACTAGTCAAGTAAACGGTACTGGGATTCTCTATAGCAGACTAGTCAAATAAAAGGTACTGGGATTCTCTATAGCAGACTAGTCAAATAACAGGTACTGGGATTCTGTATAGCAGACTAGTCAAGTAACAGGTACTGGGATTCTGTATAGCAGACTAGTCAAATAACAGGTACTGGGATTCTGTATAGCAGACTAGTCAAGTAACAGGTACTGGGATTCTGTATAGCAGACTATTCAAATAACAGGTACTGGGATTCTGTATAGCAGACTAGTCAAGTAACAGGTACTGGGATTCTGTATAGCAGACTAGTCAAATAACAGGTACTGAGATTCTGTATAGCAGACTAGTCAAATAACAGGTACTGGGATTCTGTATAGCAGACTAGTCAAATAACAGGTACTGGGATTCTGTATAGCAGACTAGTCAAGTAACAGGTACTGGGATTCTCTATAGCAGACTAGTCAAATAACAGGTACTGGGATTCTGTATAGCAGACTAGTCAAATAACAGGTACTGGGATTCTGTATAGCAGACTAGTCAAATAACAGGTACTGGGATTCTGTATAGCAGACTAGTCAAGTAACAGGTACTGGGATTCTCTATAGCAGACTAGTCAAGTAACAGGTACTGGGATTCTCTATAGCAGACTAGTCAAATAACAGGTACTGGGATTCTGTATAGCAGACTAGTCAAATAACAGGTACTGGGATTCTGTATAGCAGACTAGTCAAGTAACAGGTACTGGGATTCTCTATAGCAGACTAGTCAAGTAACAGGTACTGGGATTCTGTAAAGCAGACTAGTCAAGTAACAGGTACTGGGATTCTCTATAGCAGACTAGTCAAATAACAGGTACTGGGATTCTGTATAGCAGACTAGTCAAATAACTAATACTGGGATTCTGTATAGCAGACTAGTCAAATAACAGGTACTGGGATTCTGTATAGCAGACTAGTCAAATAACAGGTACTGGGATTCTGTATAGAAGACTAGTCAAGTAACAGGTACTGGGATTCTGTATAGCCGCCTAATCAAATAAAAGGTACTAAGATTCTGTATAGCAGACTAGTCAAATAACAGGTACTGGGATTCTGTATAGCAGACTAGTCAAATAACAGGTACTGGGATTCTCTATAGCAGACTAGTCAAATAACAGGTACTGGGATTCTGTATAGCAGACTAGTCAAGTAACAGGTACTGGGATTCTGTATAGCCGCCTAATAAAATAAAAGGTACTGGGATTCTGTATAGCAGACTAGTCAAATAACAGGTACTGGGATTCTGTATAGCAGACTAGTCAAGTTACAGGTACTGGGATTCTCTATAGCAGACTAGTCAAATAACAGGTAGTGGGATTCTGTATAGCGGACTAGTCAAGTAACAGGTACTGGGATTCTGTAAAGCAGACTAGTCAAGTAACAGGTACTGGGATTCTCTATAGCAGACTAGTCAAATAACAGGTACTGGGATTCTGTATAGCAGACTAGTCAAGTAACAGGTACTGAGATTCTGTATAGCAGACTAGTCAAGTAACAGGTACTGGGATTCTGTATAGCAGACTAGTCAAGTAACAGGTACTGGGATTCTGTATAGCAGACTAGTCAAATAACAGGTACTGGGATTCTGTATAGCAGACTATTCAAATAAAAGGTACTGGGATTCTGTATAGCAGACTAGTCAAGTAACAGGTACTGGGAGTCTCTATAGCAGACTAGTCAAGTAACAGGTACTGAGATTCTGTAAAGCAGACTAGTCAAGTAACAGGTACTGGGATTCTCTATAGCAGACTAGTCAAGTAACAGGTACTGGGATTCTCTATAGCAGACTAGTCAAATAAAAGGTACTGGGATTCTCTATAGCAGACTAGTCAAATAACAGGTACTGGGATTCTGTATAGCAGACTAGTCAAGTAACAGGTACTGGGATTCTGTATAGCAGACTAGTCAACTAACAGGTACTGGGATTCTGTATAGCAGACTAGTAAAGTAACAGGTACTGGGATTCTGTATAGCAGACTATTCAAATAACAGGTACTGGGATTCTGTATAGCAGACTAGTCAAGTAACAGGTACTGGGATTCTGTATAGCAGACTAGTCAAATAACAGGTACTGAGATTCTGTATAGCAGACTAGTCAAATAACAGGTACTGGGATTCTGTATAGCAGACTAGTCAAATAACAGGTACTGGGATTCTGTATAGCAGACTAGTCAAGTAACAGGTACTGGGATTCTCTATAGCAGACTAGTCAAATAACAGGTACTGGGATTCTGTATAGCAGACTAGTCAAATAACAGGTACTGGGATTCTGTATAGCAGACTAGTCAAATAACAGGTACTGGGATTCTGTATAGCAGACTAGTCAAGTAACAGGTACTGGGATTCTCTATAGCAGACTAGTAAAGTAACAGGTACTGGGATTCTGTATAGCAGACTAGTCAAGTAACAGGTACTGGGATTCTCTATAGCAGACTAGTCAAATAACAGGTACTGGGATTCTGTATAGCAGACTAGTCAAATAACAGGTACTGGGATTCTTTATAGCAGACTAGTCAAGTAACAGGTACTGGGATTCTCTATAGCAGACTAGTCAAGTAACAGGTACTGGGATTCTGTATAGCAGACTAGTCAAGTAACAGGTACTGGGATTCTCTATAGCAGACTAGTCAAATAACAGGTACTGGGATTCTGTATAGCAGACTAGTCAAATAACAGGTACTGGGATTCTGTATAGCAGACTAGTCAAGTAACAGGTACTGGGATTCTCTATAGCAGACTAGTCAAGAAACAGGTACTGGGATTCTGTAAAGCAGACTAGTCAAGTAACAGGTACTGGGATTCTCTATAGCAGACTAGTCAAATAACAGGTACTGGGATTCTGTATAGCAGACTAGTCAAGTAACATGTACTGGGATTCTGTATAGCAGACTAGTCAAATAACAGGTACTGGGATTCTGTATAGCAGACTAGTCAAGTAACAGGTACTGAGATTCTGTATAGCAGACTAGTCAAGTAACAGGTACTGGGATTCTGTATAGCAGAATAGTCAAGTAACAGGTACTGGGATTCTGTATAGCAGACTAGTCAAATAACAGGTACTGGGATTCTGTATAGCAGACTATTCAAATAAAAGGTACTGGGATTCTGTATAGCAGACTAGTCAAGTAACAGGTACTGGGAGTCTCTATAGCAGACTAGTCAAGTAACAGGTACTGAGATTCTGTAAAGCAGACTAGTCAAGTAACAGGTACTGGGATTCTCTATAGCAGACTAGTCAAGTAACAGGTACTGGGATTCTCTATAGCAGACTAGTCAAATAAAAGGTACTGGGATTCTCTATAGCAGACTAGTCAAATAACAGGTACTGGGATTCTGTATAGCAGACTAGTCAAGTAACAGGTACTGGGATTCTGTATAGCAGACTAGTCAACTAACAGGTACTGGGATTCTGTATAGCAGACTAGTAAAGTAACAGGTACTGGGATTCTGTATAGCAGACTATTCAAATAACAGGTACTGGGATTCTGTATAGCAGACTAGTCAAGTAACAGGTACTGGGATTCTGTATAGCAGACTAGTCAAATAACAGGTACTGAGATTCTGTATAGCAGACTAGTCAAATAACAGGTACTGGGATTCTGTATAGCAGACTAGTCAAATAACAGGTACTGGGATTCTGTATAGCAGACTAGTCAAGTAACAGGTACTGGGATTCTCTATAGCAGACTAGTCAAATAACAGGTACTGGGATTCTGTATAGCAGACTAGTCAAATAACAGGTACTGGGATTCTGTATAGCAGACTAGTCAAATAACAGGTACTGGGATTCTGTATAGCAGACTAGTCAAGTAACAGGTACTGGGATTCTCTATAGCAGACTAGTAAAGTAACAGGTACTGGGATTCTGTATAGCAGACTAGTCAAGTAACAGGTACTGGGATTCTCTATAGCAGACTAGTCAAATAACAGGTACTGGGATTCTGTATAGCAGACTAGTCAAATAACAGGTACTGGGATTCTTTATAGCAGACTAGTCAAGTAACAGGTACTGGGATTCTCTATAGCAGACTAGTCAAGTAACAGGTACTGGGATTCTGTATAGCAGACTAGTCAAGTAACAGGTACTGGGATTCTCTATAGCAGACTAGTCAAATAACAGGTACTGGGATTCTGTATAGCAGACTAGTCAAATAACAGGTACTGGGATTCTGTATAGCAGACTAGTCAAGTAACAGGTACTGGGATTCTCTATAGCAGACTAGTCAAGAAACAGGTACTGGGATTCTGTAAAGCAGACTAGTCAAGTAACAGGTACTGGGATTCTCTATAGCAGACTAGTCAAATAACAGGTACTGGGATTCTGTATAGCAGACTAGTCAAGTAACAGGTACTGGGATTCTGTATAGCAGACTAGTCAAGTAACAGGTACTGGGATTCTGTATAGCAGAATAGTCAAGTAACAGGTACTGGGATTCTGTATAGCCGCCTAATCAAATAAAAGGTACTGGGATTCTGTATAGCAGACTAGTCAAATAACAGGTACTGGGATTCTGTATAGCAGACTAGTCAAGTTACAGGTACTGGGATTCTGTATAGCAGACTAGTCAAATAACAGGTAGTGGGATTCTGTATAGCGGACTAGTCAAGTAACAGGTACTGGGATTCTGTAAAGCAGACTAGTCAAGTAACAGGTACTGGGATTCTCTATAGCAGACTAGTCAAATAACAGGTACTGGGATTCTGTATAGCAGACTAGTCAAGTAACAGGTACTGAGATTCTGTATAGCAGACTAGTCAAGTAACAGGTACTGGGATTCTGTATAGCAGACTAGTCAAGTAACAGGTACTGGGATTCTGTATAGCAGACTAGTCAAATAACAGGTACTGGGATTCTGTATAGCAGACTATTCAAATAAAAGGTACTGGGATTCTGTATAGCAGACTAGTCAAGTAACAGGTACTGGGAGTCTCTATAGCAGACTAGTCAAGTAACAGGTACTGGGATTCTGTAAAGCAGACTAGTCAAGTAACAGGTACTGGGATTCTCTATAGCAGACTAGTCAAGTAACAGGTACTGGGATTCTCTATAGCAGACTAGTCAAATAAAAGGTACTGGGATTCTCTATAGCAGACTAGTCAAATAACAGGTACTGGGATTCTGTATAGCAGACTAGTCAAGTAACAGGTACTGGGATTCTGTATAGCAGACTAGTCAAATAACAGGTACTGGGATTCTGTATAGCAGACTAGTAAAGTAACAGGTACTGGGATTCTGTATAGCAGATTATTCAAATAACAGGTACTGGGATTCTGTATAGCAGACTAGTCAAGTAACAGGTACTGGGATTCTGTATAGCAGACTAGTCAAATAACAGGTACTGAGATTCTGTATAGCAGACTAGTCAAATAACAGGTACTGGGATTCTGTATAGCAGACTAGTCAAATAACAGGTACTGGGATTCTGTATAGCAGACTAGTCAAGTAACAGGTACTGGGATTCTCTATAGCAGACTAGTCAAATAACAGGTACTGGGATTCTGTATAGCAGACTAGTCAAATAACAGGTACTGGGATTCTGTATAGCAGACTAGTCAAATAACAGGTACTGGGATTCTGTATAGCAGACTAGTCAAGTAACAGGTACTGGGATTCTCTATAGCAGACTAGTCAAGTAACAGGTACTGGGATTCTGTATAGCAGACTAGTCAAGTAACAGGTACTGGGATTCTCTATAGCAGACTAGTCAAATAACAGGTACTGGGATTCTGTATAGCAGACTAGTCAAATAACAGGTACTGGGATTCTGTATAGCAGACTAGTCAAGTAACAGGTACTGGGATTCTCTATAGCAGACTAGTCAAGTAACAGGTACTGGGATTCTGTATAGCAGACTAGTCAAGTAACAGGTACTGGGATTCTCTATAGCAGACTAGTCAAATAACAGGTACTGGGATTCTGTATAGCAGACTAGTCAAATAACAGGTACTGGGATTCTGTATAGCAGACTAGTCAAGTAACAGGTACTGGGATTCTCTATAGCAGACTAGTCAAGAAACAGGTACTGGGATTCTGTAAAGCAGACTAGTCAAGTAACAGGTACTGGGATTCTCTATAGCAGACTAGTCAAATAACAGGTACTGGGATTCTGTATAGCAGACTAGTCAAGTAACAGGTACTGGGATTCTGTATAGCAGACTAGTCAAGTAACAGGTACTGGGATTCTGTATAGCAGAATAGTCAAGTAACAGGTACTGGGATTCTGTATAGCCGCCTAATCAAATAAAAGGTACTGGGATTCTGTATAGCAGACTAGTCAAATAACAGGTGCTGGGATTCTGTATAGCAGACTAGTCAAGTTACAGGTACTGGGATTCTGTATAGCAGACTAGTCAAATAAAAGGTACTGGGATTCTGTATAGCAGACTAGTAAAATAACAGGTACTGGGATTCTGTATAGCAGACTAGTCAAATAACAGGTCGTGGGATTCTGTATAGGGGACTAGTCGAGTAACAGGTACTGGGATTCTGTATAGCAGACTAGTCAAATAACAGGTACTGGGATTCTCTATAGCAGACTAGTCAAATAACAGGTACTGGGATTCTGTATAGTAGACTAGTCAAATAACAGGTACTGGGATTCTGTATAGCAGACTAGTCAAGTAACAGGTACTGGGATTCTCTATAGCAGACTAGTCAAGTAACAGGTACTGGGATTCTCTATAGCAGACTTGTCAAGTAACAGGTACTGGGATTCTCTATAGCAGACTAGTCAAGTAACAGGTACTGGGATTCTGTATAGCAGACTATTCAAGTAACAGGTACTGGGATTCTGTATAGCAGACTACTCAAGTAACAGGTACTGGGATTCTCTATAGCAGACTAGTCAAGTAACAGGTACTGGGATTCTCTATAGCAGACTAGTCAAATAACAGGTACTGGGATTCTGTATAGCAGACTAGTCAAATAACAGGTACTGGGATTCTGTATAGCAGACTAGTCAAATAAAAGGTACTGGGATTCTGTATAGCAGACTAGTCAAATAACAGGTACTGGGATTCTCTATAGCAGACTAGTCAAGTAACAGGTACTGGGATTCTCTATAGCAGACTAGTCAAATAACAGGTACTGGGATTCTGTATAGCAGACTAGTCAAATAACAGGTACTGGGATTCTGTATAGCAGACTAGTCAAATAACAGGTACTGGGATTCTGTATAGCAGACTAGTCAAATAACAGGTACTGGGATTCTGTATAGCAGACTAGTCAAATAACAGGTACTGGGATTCTGTATAGCAGACTAGTCAAATAACAGGTACTGGGATTCTGTATAGCAGACTAGTCAAATAACAGGTACTGGGATTCTGTATAGCAGACTAGTCAAGTAACAGGTACTGGGATTCTCTATAGCAGACTAGTCAAGAAACAGGTACTGGGATTCTGTAAAGCAGACTAGTCAAGTAACAGGTACTGGGATTCTCTATAGCAGACTAGTCAAATAACAGGTACTGGGATTCTGTATAGCAGACTAGTCAAGTAACAGGTACTGGGATTCTGTATAGCAGACTAGTCAAGTAACAGGTACTGGGATTCTGTATAGCAGAATAGTCAAGTAACAGGAACTGGGATTCTGTATAGCCGCCTAATCAAATAAAAGGTACTGGGATTCTGTATAGCAGACTAGTCAAATAACAGGTACTGGGATTCTGTATAGCAGACTAGTCAAGTTACAGGTACTGGGATTCTGTATAGCAGACTAGTCAAATAACAGGTAGTGGGATTCTGTATAGCGGACTAGTCAAGTAACAGGTACTGGGATTCTGTAAAGCAGACTAGTCAAGTAACAGGTACTGGGATTCTCTATAGCAGACTAGTCAAATAACAGGTACTGGGATTCTGTATAGCAGACTAGTCAAGTAACAGGTACTGAGATTCTGTATAGCAGACTAGTCAAGTAACAGGTACTGGGATTCTGTATAGCAGACTAGTCAAGTAACAGGTACTGGGATTCTGTATAGCAGACTAGTCAAATAACAGGTACTGGGATTCTGTATAGCAGACTATTCAAATAAAAGGTACTGGGATTCTGTATAGCAGACTAGTCAAGTAACAGGTACTGGGAGTCTCTATAGCAGACTAGTCAAGTAACAGGTACTGGGATTCTGTAAAGCAGACTAGTCAAGTAACAGGTACTGGGATTCTCTATAGCAGACTAGTCAAGTAACAGGTACTGGGATTCTCTATAGCAGACTAGTCAAATAAAAGGTACTGGGATTCTCTATAGCAGACTAGTCAAATAACAGGTACTGGGATTCTGTATAGCAGACTAGTCAAGTAACAGGTACTGGGATTCTGTATAGCAGACTAGTCAAATAACAGGTACTGGGATTCTGTATAGCAGACTAGTAAAGTAACAGGTACTGGGATTCTGTATAGCAGATTATTCAAATAACAGGTACTGGGATTCTGTATAGCAGACTAGTCAAGTAACAGGTACTGGGATTCTGTATAGCAGACTAGTCAAATAACAGGTACTGAGATTCTGTATAGCAGACTAGTCAAATAACAGGTACTGGGATTCTGTATAGCAGACTAGTCAAATAACAGGTACTGGGATTCTGTATAGCAGACTAGTCAAGTAACAGGTACTGGGATTCTCTATAGCAGACTAGTCAAATAACAGGTACTGGGATTCTGTATAGCAGACTAGTCAAATAACAGGTACTGGGATTCTGTATAGCAGACTAGTCAAATAACAGGTACTGGGATTCTGTATAGCAGACTAGTCAAGTAACAGGTACTGGGATTCTCTATAGCAGACTAGTCAAGTAACAGGTACTGGGATTCTGTATAGCAGACTAGTCAAGTAACAGGTACTGGGATTCTCTATAGCAGACTAGTCAAATAACAGGTACTGGGATTCTGTATAGCAGACTAGTCAAATAACAGGTACTGGGATTCTGTATAGCAGACTAGTCAAGTAACAGGTACTGGGATTCTCTATAGCAGACTAGTCAAGTAACAGGTACTGGGATTCTGTATAGCAGACTAGTCAAGTAACAGGTACTGGGATTCTCTATAGCAGACTAGTCAAATAACAGGTACTGGGATTCTGTATAGCAGACTAGTCAAATAACAGGTACTGGGATTCTGTATAGCAGACTAGTCAAGTAACAGGTACTGGGATTCTCTATAGCAGACTAGTCAAGAAACAGGTACTGGGATTCTGTAAAGCAGACTAGTCAAGTAACAGGTACTGGGATTCTCTATAGCAGACTAGTCAAATAACAGGTACTGGGATTCTGTATAGCAGACTAGTCAAGTAACAGGTACTGGGATTCTGTATAGCAGACTAGTCAAGTAACAGGTACTGGGATTCTGTATAGCAGAATAGTCAAGTAACAGGTACTGGGATTCTGTATAGCCGCCTAATCAAATAAAAGGTACTGGGATTCTGTATAGCAGACTAGTCAAATAACAGGTGCTGGGATTCTGTATAGCAGACTAGTCAAGTTACAGGTACTGGGATTCTGTATAGCAGACTAGTCAAATAAAAGGTACTGGGATTCTGTATAGCAGACTAGTAAAATAACAGGTACTGGGATTCTGTATAGCAGACTAGTCAAATAACAGGTCGTGGGATTCTGTATAGGGGACTAGTCGAGTAACAGGTACTGGGATTCTGTATAGCAGACTAGTCAAATAACAGGTACTGGGATTCTCTATAGCAGACTAGTCAAATAACAGGTACTGGGATTCTGTATAGTAGACTAGTCAAATAACAGGTACTGGGATTCTGTATAGCAGACTAGTCAAGTAACAGGTACTGGGATTCTCTATAGCAGACTAGTCAAGTAACAGGTACTGGGATTCTCTATAGCAGACTTGTCAAGTAACAGGTACTGGGATTCTCTATAGCAGACTAGTCAAGTAACAGGTACTGGGATTCTGTATAGCAGACTATTCAAGTAACAGGTACTGGGATTCTGTATAGCAGACTACTCAAGTAACAGGTACTGGGATTCTCTATAGCAGACTAGTCAAGTAACAGGTACTGGGATTCTCTATAGCAGACTAGTCAAATAACAGGTACTGGGATTCTGTATAGCAGACTAGTCAAATAACAGGTACTGGGATTCTGTATAGCAGACTAGTCAAATAAAAGGTACTGGGATTCTGTATAGCAGACTAGTCAAATAACAGGTACTGGGATTCTCTATAGCAGACTAGTCAAGTAACAGGTACTGGGATTCTCTATAGCAGACTAGTCAAATAACAGGTACTGGGATTCTGTATAGCAGACTAGTCAAATAACAGGTACTGGGATTCTGTATAGCAGACTAGTCAAATAACAGGTACTGGGATTCTGTATAGCAGACTAGTCAAATAACAGGTACTGGGATTCTGTATAGAAGACTAGTCAAATAACAGGTACTGGGATTCTGTATAGCAGACTATTCAAATAACAGGTACTGGGATTCTGTATAGCAGACTAGTCAAGTAACAGGTACTGGGATTCTCTATAGCAGACTAGTAAAATAACAGGTACTGGGATTCTCTATAGCAGACTAGTCAAATAACAGGTACTGGGATTCTCTATAGCAGACTAGTCAAGTAACAGGTACTGGGATTCTCTATAGCAGACTAGTCAAACAACAGGTACTGGGATTCTGTATAGAAGACAAGTCAAATAACAGGTACTGGGATTCTTTATAGCAGACTAGTCAAGTAACAGGTACTGGGATTCTGTATAGCAGAGTAGTCAAGTAACAGGTACTGGGATTCTGTATAGCAGACTAGTCAAGTAACAGGTACTGGGATTCTGTATAGCAGACTAGTCAAGTAACAGGTACTGGGATTCTCTATAGCAGACTAGTCAAATAACAGGTACTGGGATTCTGTATAGCAGACTAGTCAAATAAAAGGTACTGGTATTCTGTATAGCAGACTAGTCAAGTAACAGGTACTGGGATTCTCTATAGCAGACTAGTCAAGTAACAGGTACTGGGATTCTGTAAAGCAGACTAGTCAAGTAACAGGTACTGGGATTCTCTATAGCAGACTAGTCAAATAACAGGTACTGGGATTCTGTATAGCAGACTAGTCAAGTAACAGGTACTGAGATTCTGTATAGCAGACTAGTCAAATAACAGGTACTGGGATTCTGTATAGAAGACTAGTCAAGTAACAGGTACTGGGATTCTGTATAGCAGACTAGTCAAATAACAGGTACTGGGATTCTGTATAGCAGACTATTCAAATAAAAGGTACTGGGATTCTGTATAGCAGACTAGTCAAGTAACAGGTACTGGGAGTCTCTATAGCAGACTAGTCAAGTAACAGGTACTGGGATTCTGTAAAGCAGACTAGTCAAGTAACAGGTACTGGGATTCTGTATAGCAGACTAGTCAAGTAACAGGTACTGGGATTCTCTATAGCAGACTAGTCAAATAACAGGTACTGGGATTCTGTATAGCAGACTAGTCAAATAACAGGTACTGGGATTCTGTATAGCAGACTAGTCAAGTAACAGGTACTGGGATTCTGTATAGCAGACTAGTCAAATAACAGGTACTGGGATTCTGTATAGCAGACTAGTCAAGTAACAGGTACTGGGATTCTGTATAGCAGACTATTCAAATAACAGGTACTGGGATTCTGTATAGCAGACTAGTCAAGTAACAGGTACTGGGATTCTGTATAGCAGACTAGTCAAATAACAGGTACTGAGATTCTGTATAGCAGACTAGTCAAATAACAGGTACTGGGATTCTGTATAGCAGACTAGTCAAATAACAGGTACTGGGATTCTGTATAGCAGACTAGTCAAGTTACAGGTACTGGGATTCTCTATAGCAGACTAGTCAAATAACAGGTACTGGGATTCTGTATAGCAGACTAGTCAAATAACAGGTACTGGGATTCTGTATAGCAGACTAGTCAAATAACAGGTACTGGGATTCTGTATAGCAGACTAGTCAAGTAACAGGTACTGGGATTCTCTATAGCAGACTAGTCAAGTAACAGGTACTGGGATTCTGTATAGCAGACTAGTCAAGTAACAGGTACTGGGATTCTCTATAGCAGACTAGTCAAATAACAGGTACTGGGATTCTGTATAGCAGACTAGTCAAATAACAGGTACTGGGATTCTGTATAGCAGACTAGTCAAGTAACAGGTACTGGGATTCTCTATAGCAGACTAGTCAAGTAACAGGTACTGGGATTCTGTAAAGCAGACTAGTCAAGTAACAGGTACTGGGATTCTCTATAGCAGACTAGTCAAATAACAGGTACTGGGATTCTGTATAGCAGACTAGTCAAATAACAGGTACTGGGATTCTGTATAGCAGACTAGTCAAATAACAGGTACTGGGATTCTGTATAGCAGACTAGTCAAATAACAGGTACTGGGATTCTGTATAGAAGACTAGTCAAATAACAGGTACTGGGATTCTGTATAGCAGACTATTCAAATAACAGGTACTGGGATTCTCTATAGCAGACAAGTCAAGTAACAGGTACTGGGATTCTCTATAGCAGACTAGTAAAATAACAGGTACTGGGATTCTGTATAGCAGACTAGTCAAATAACAGGTACTGGGATTCTGTATAGAAGACTAGTCAAATAACAGGTACTGGGATTCTGTATAGCAGACTATTCAAATAACAGGTACTGGGATTCTGTATAGCAGACTAGTCAAGTAACAGGTACTGGGATTCTGTATAGCAGACTAGTCAAGTAACAGGTACTGGGATTCTCTATAGCAGACTAGTCAAATAACAGGTACTGGGATTCTGTATAGCAGACTAGTCAAATAACAGGTACTGGGATTCTGTATAGCAGACTAGTCAAGTAACAGGTACTGGGATTCTGTATAGCAGAGTAGTCAAGTAACAGGTACTTGGATTCTGTATAGCAGACTAGTCAAGTAACAGGTACTGGGATTCTGTATAGCAGACTAGTCAAGTAACAGGTACTGGGATTCTCTATAGCAGACTAGTCAAATAACAGGTACTGGGATTCTGTATAGCAGACTAGTCAAATAAAAGGTACTGGGATTCTGTATAGCAGACTAGTCAAGTAACGGGTACTGGGATTCTCTATAGCAGACTAGTCAAGTAACAGGTACTGGGATTCTGTAAAGCAGACTAGTCAAATAACAGGTACTGGGATTCTGTATAGCAGACTAGTCAAGTAACAGGTACTGAGATTCTGTATAGCAGACTAGTCAAGTAACAGGTACTGGGATTCTGTATAGCAGACTAGTCAAGTAACAGGTACTGGGATTCTCTATAGCAGACTAGTCAAATAACAGGTACTGGGATTCTGTATAGCAGACTATTCAAATAAAAGGTACTGGGATTCTGTATAGCAGACTAGTCAAGTAACAGGTACTGGGAGTCTCTATAGCAGACTAGTCAAGTAACAGGTACTGGGATTCTCTATAGCAGACTAGTCAAATAACAGGTACTGGGATTCTCTATAGCAGACTAGTCAAATAACAGGTACTGGGATTCTGTATAGCAGACTAGTCAAGTAACAGGTACTGGGATTCTGTATAGCAGACTAGTCAAATAACAGGTACTGAGATTCTGTATAGCAGACTAGTCAAATAACAGGTACTGGGATTCTCTATAGCAGACTAGTCAAATAACAGGTACTGGGATTCTGTATAGCAGACTAGTCAAGTAACAGGTACTGGGATTCTCTATAGCAGACTAGTCAAATAACAGGTACTGGGATTCTGTATAGCAGACTAGTCAAATAACAGGTACTGGGATTCTGTATAGCAGACTAGTCAAATAACAGGTACTGGGATTCTGTATAGCAGACTAGTCAAATAACAGGTACTGGGATTCTCTATAGCAGACTAGTCAAGTAACAGGTACTGGGATTCTGTATAGCAGACTAGTCAAGTAACAGGTACTGGGATTCTGTATAGCAGACTAGTCAAATAACAGGTACTGGGATTCTGTATAGCAGACTAGTCAAATAACAGGTACTGGGATTCTGTATAGCAGACTAGTCAAGTAACAGGTACTGGGATTCTCTATAGCAGACTAGTAAAGTAACAGGTACTGGGATTCTGTAAAGCAGACTAGTCAAGTAACAGGTACTGGGATTCTCTATAGCAGACTAGTCAAATAACAGGTACTGGGATTCTGTATAGCAGACTAGTCAAATAACAGGTACTGGGATTCTGTATAGCAGACTAGTCAAATAACAGGTACTGGGATTCTGTATAGCAGACTAGTCAAGTTACAGGTACTGGGATTCTGTATAGCAGACTAGTCAAATAACAGGTAGTGGGATTCTGTATAGCGGACTAGTCAAGTAACAGGTACTGGGATTCTGTAAAGCAGACTAGTCAAGTAACAGGTACTGGGATTCTCTATAGCAGACTAGTCAAATAACAGGTACTGGGATTCTGTATAGCAGACTAGTCAAGTAACAGGTACTGAGATTCTGTATAGCAGACTAGTCAAGTAACAGGTACTGGGATTCTGTATAGCAGACTAGTCAAGTAACAGGTACTGGGATTCTGTATAGCAGACTAGTCAAATAACAGGTACTGGGATTCTGTATAGCAGACTATTCAAATAAAAGGTACTGGGATTCTGTATAGCAGACTAGTCAAGTAACAGGTACTGGGAGTCTCTATAGCAGACTAGTCAAGTAACAGGTACTGGGATTCTGTAAAGCAGACTAGTCAAGTAACAGGTACTGGGATTCTCTATAGCAGACTAGTCAAGTAACAGGTACTGGGATTCTCTATAGCAGACTAGTCAAATAAAAGGTACTGGGATTCTCTATAGCAGACTAGTCAAATAACAGGTACTGGGATTCTGTATAGCAGACTAGTCAAGTAACAGGTACTGGGATTCTGTATAGCAGACTAGTCAAATAACAGGTACTGGGATTCTGTATAGCAGACTAGTAAAGTAACAGGTACTGGGATTCTGTATAGCAGATTATTCAAATAACAGGTACTGGGATTCTGTATAGCAGACTAGTCAAGTAACAGGTACTGGGATTCTGTATAGCAGACTAGTCAAATAACAGGTACTGAGATTCTGTATAGCAGACTAGTCAAATAACAGGTACTGGGATTCTGTATAGCAGACTAGTCAAATAACAGGTACTGGGATTCTGTATAGCAGACTAGTCAAGTAACAGGTACTGGGATTCTCTATAGCAGACTAGTCAAATAACAGGTACTGGGATTCTGTATAGCAGACTAGTCAAATAACAGGTACTGGGATTCTGTATAGCAGACTAGTCAAATAACAGGTACTGGGATTCTGTATAGCAGACTAGTCAAGTAACAGGTACTGGGATTCTCTATAGCAGACTAGTCAAGTAACAGGTACTGGGATTCTGTATAGCAGACTAGTCAAGTAACAGGTACTGGGATTCTCTATAGCAGACTAGTCAAATAACAGGTACTGGGATTCTGTATAGCAGACTAGTCAAATAACAGGTACTGGGATTCTGTATAGCAGACTAGTCAAGTAACAGGTACTGGGATTCTCTATAGCAGACTAGTCAAGTAACAGGTACTGGGATTCTGTATAGCAGACTAGTCAAGTAACAGGTACTGGGATTCTCTATAGCAGACTAGTCAAATAACAGGTACTGGGATTCTGTATAGCAGACTAGTCAAATAACAGGTACTGGGATTCTGTATAGCAGACTAGTCAAGTAACAGGTACTGGGATTCTCTATAGCAGACTAGTCAAGAAACAGGTACTGGGATTCTGTAAAGCAGACTAGTCAAGTAACAGGTACTGGGATTCTCTATAGCAGACTAGTCAAATAACAGGTACTGGGATTCTGTATAGCAGACTAGTCAAATAACAGGTACTGGGATTCTGTATAGCAGACTAGTCAAGTAACAGGTACTGGGATTCTCTATAGCAGACTAGTCAAATAACAGGTACTGGGATTCTGTATAGCAGACTAGTCAAATAACAGGTACTGGGATTCTGTATAGCAGACTAGTCAAATAACAGGTACTGGGATTCTGTATAGCAGACTAGTCAAGTAACAGGTACTGGGATTCTCTATAGCAGACTAGTCAAGTAACAGGTACTGGGATTCTGTATAGCAGACTAGTCAAGTAACAGGTACTGGGATTCTCTATAGCAGACTAGTCAAATAACAGGTACTGGGATTCTGTATAGCAGACTAGTCAAATAACAGGTACTGGGATTCTGTATAGCAGACTAGTCAAGTAACAGGTACTGGGATTCTCTATAGCAGACTAGTCAAGTAACAGGTACTGGGATTCTGTAAAGCAGACTAGTCAAGTAACAGGTACTGGGATTCTCTATAGCAGACTAGTCAAATAACAGGTACTGGGATTCTGTATAGCAGACTAGTCAAATAACAGGTACTGGGATTCTGTATAGCAGACTAGTCAAATAACAGGTACTGGGATTCTGTATAGCAGACTAGTCAAATAACAGGTACTGGGATTCTGTATAGAAGACTAGTCAAGTAACAGGTACTGGGATTCTGTATAGCCGCCTAATCAAATAAAAGGTACTGGGATTCTGTATAGCAGACTAGTCAAATAACAGGTACTGGGATTCTGTATAGCAGACTAGTCAAATAACAGGTACTGGGATTCTCTATAGCAGACTAGTCAAATAACAGGTACTGGGATTCTGTATAGCAGACTAGTCAAGTAACAGGTACTGGGATTCTGTATAGCCGCCTAATCAAATAAAAGGTACTGGGATTCTGTATAGCAGACTAGTCAAATAACAGGTACTGGGATTCTGTATAGCAGACTAGTCAAGTTACAGGTACTGGGATTCTCTATAGCAGACTAGTCAAATAACAGGTAGTGGGATTCTGTATAGCGGACTAGTCAAGTAACAGGTACTGGGATTCTGTAAAGCAGACTAGTCAAGTAACAGGTACTGGGATTCTCTATAGCAGACTAGTCAAATAACAGGTACTGGGATTCTGTATAGCAGACTAGTCAAGTAACAGGTACTGAGATTCTGTATAGCAGACTAGTTAAGTAACAGGTACTGGGATTCTGTATAGCAGACTAGTCAAGTAACAGGTACTGGGATTCTCTATAGCAGACTAGTCAAATAACAGGTACTGGGATTCTGTATAGCAGACTAGTCCAATAACAGGTACTGGGATTCTGTATAGCAAACTAGTCAAGTAACAGGTACTGGGATTCTGTATAGCAGAGTAGTCAAGTAACAGGTACTGGGATTCTGTATAGCAGACTAGTCAAGTAACAGGTACTGGGATTCTGTATAGCAGACTAGTCAAGTAACAGGTACTGGGATTCTCTATAGCAGACTAGTCAAATAACAGGTACTGGGATTCTGTATAGCAGACTAGTCAAATAAAAGGTACTGGGATTCTGTATAGCAGACTAGTCAAGTAACAGGTACTGGGATTCTCTATAGCAGACTAGTCAAGTAACAGGTACTGGGATTCTGTAAAGCAGACTAGTCAAGTAACAGGTACTGGGATTCTCTATAGCAGACTAGTCAAATAACAGGTACTGGGATTCTGTATAGCAGACTAGTCAAGTAACAGGTACTGAGATTCTGTATAGCAGACTAGTCAAGTAACAGGTACTGGGATTCTGTATAGCAGACTAGTCAAGTAACAGGTACTGGGATTCTGTATAGCAGACTAGTCAAATAACAGGTACTGGGATTCTGTATAGCAGACTATTCAAATAAAAGGTACTGGGATTCTGTATAGCAGACTAGTCAAGTAACAGGTACTGGGAGTCTCTATAGCAGACTAGTCAAGTAACAGGTACTGGGATTCTGTAAAGCAGACTATTCAAGTAACAGGTACTGGGATTCTCTATAGCAGACTAGTCAAGTAACAGGTACTGGGATTCTCTATAGCAGACTAGTCAAATAAAAGGTACTGGGATTCTCTATAGCAGACTAGTCAAATAACAGGTACTGGGATTCTGTATAGCAGACTAGTCAAGTAACATGTACTGGGATTCTGTATAGCAGACTAGTCAAATAACAGGTACTGGGATTCTGTATAGCAGACTTGTCAAGTAACAGGTACTGGGATTCTGTATAGCAGACTATTCAAATAACAGGTACTGGGATTCTGTATAGCAGACTAGTCAAGTAACAGGTACTGGGATTCTGTATAGCAGACTAGTCAAATAACAGGTACTGAGATTCTGTATAGCAGACTAGTCAAATAACAGGTACTGGGATTCTGTATAGCAGACTAGTCAAATAACAGGTACTGGGATTCTGTATAGCAGACTAGTCAAGTAACAGGTACTGGGATTCTCTATAGCAGACTAGTCAAATAACAGGTACTGGGATTCTGTATAGCAGACTAGTCAAATAACAGGTACTGGGATTCTGTATAGCAGACTAGTCAAATAACAGGTACTGGGATTCTGTATAGCAGACTAGTCAAGTAACAGGTACTGGGATTCTCTATAGCAGACTAGTCAAGTAACAGGTACTGGGATTCTGTATAGCAGACTAGTCAAGTAACAGGTACTGGGATTCTCTATAGCAGACTAGTCAAATAACAGGTACTGGGATTCTGTATAGCAGACTAGTCAAATAACAGGTACTGGGATTCTGTATAGCAGACTAGTCAAGTAACAGGTACTGGGATTCTCTATAGCAGACTAGTCAAGTAACAGGTACTGGGATTCTGTAAAGCAGACTAGTCAAGTAACAGGTACTGGGATTCTCTATAGCAGACTAGTCAAATAACAGGTACTGGGATTCTGTATAGCAGACTAGTCAAATAACAGGTACTGGGATTCTGTATAGCAGACTAGTCAAATAACAGGTACTGGGATTCTGTATAGCAGACTAGTCAAATAACAGGTACTGGGATTCTGTATAGAAGACTAGTCAAGTAACAGGTACTGGGATTCTGTATAGCCGCCTAATCAAATAAAAGGTACTGGGATTCTGTATAGCAGACAAGTCAAATAACAGGTACTGGGATTCTGTATAGCAGACTAGTCAAATAACAGGTACTGGGATTCTCTATAGCAGACTAGTCAAATAACAGGTACTGGGATTCTGTATAGCAGACTAGTCAAGTAACAGGTACTGGGATTCTGTATAGCCGCCTAATCAAATAAAAGGTACTGGGATTCTGTATAGCAGACTAGTCAAATAACAGGTACTGGGATTCTGTATAGCAGACTAGTCAAGTTACAGGTACTGGGATTCTCTATAGCAGACTAGTCAAATAACAGGTAGTGGGATTCTGTATAGCGGACTAGTCAAGTAACAGGTACTGGGATTCTGTAAAGCAGACTAGTCAAGTAACAGGTACTGGGATTCTCTATAGCAGACTAGTCAAATAACAGGTACTGGGATTCTGTATAGCAGACTAGTCAAGTAACAGGTACTGAGATTCTGTATAGCAGACTAGTCAAGTAACAGGTACTGGGATTCTGTATAGCAGACTAGTCAAGTAACAGGTACTGGGATTCTGTATAGCAGACTAGTCAAATAACAGGTACTGGGATTCTGTATAGCAGACTATTCAAATAAAAGGTACTGGGATTCTGTATAGCAGACTAGTCAAGTAACAGGTACTGGGAGTCTCTATAGCAGACTAGTCAAGTAACAGGTACTGGGATTCTGTAAAGCAGACTAGTCAAGTAACAGGTACTGGGATTCTCTATAGCAGACTAATCAAGTAACAGGTACTGGGATTCTCTATAGCAGACTAGTCAAATAAAAGGTACTGGGATTCTCTATAGCAGACTAGTCAAATAACAGGTACTGGGATTCTGTATAGCAGACTAGTCAAGTAACAGGTACTGGGATTCTGTATAGCAGACTAGTCAAATAACAGGTACTGGGATTCTGTATAGCAGACTAGTCAAGTAACAGGTACTGGGATTCTGTATAGCAGACTATTCAAATAACAGGTACTGGGATTCTGTATAGCAGACTAGTCAAGTAACAGGTACTGGGATTCTGTATAGCAGACTAGTCAAATAACAGGTACTGAGATTCTGTATAGCAGACTAGTCAAATAACAGGTACTGGGATTCTGTATAGCAGACTAGTCAAATAACAGGTACTGGGATTCTGTATAGCAGACTAGTCAAGTAACAGGTACTGGGATTCTCTATAGCAGACTAGTCAAATAACAGGTACTGGGATTCTGTATAGCAGACTAGTCAAATAACAGGTACTGGGATTCTGTATAGCAGACTAGTCAAATAACAGGTACTGGGATTCTGTATAGCAGACTAGTCAAGTAACAGGTACTGGGATTCTCTATAGCAGACTAGTCAAGTAACAGGTACTGGGATTCTGTATAGCAGACTAGTCAAGTAACAGGTACTGGGATTCTCTATAGCAGACTAGTCAAATTACAGGTACTGGGATTCTGTATAGCAGACTAGTCAAATAACAGGTACTGGGATTCTGTATAGCAGACTAGTCAAGTAACAGGTACTGGGATTCTCTATAGCAGACTAGTCAAGTAACAGGTACTGGGATTCTGTAAAGCAGACTAGTCAAGTAACAGGTACTGGGATTCTCTATAGCAGACTAGTCAAATAACAGGTACTGGGATTCTGTATAGCAGACTAGTCAAATAACAGGTACTGGGATTCTGTATAGCAGACTAGTCAAATAACAGGTACTGGGATTCTGTATAGCAGACTAGTCAAATAACAGGTACTGGGATTCTGTATAGAAGACTAGTCAAGTAACAGGTACTGGGATTCTGTATAGCCGCCTAATCAAATAAAAGGTACTGGGATTCTGTATAGCAGACTAGTCAAATAACAGGTACTGGGATTCTGTATAGCAGACTAGTCAAATAACAGGTACTGGGATTCTCTATAGCAGACTAGTCAAATAACAGGTACTGGGATTCTGTATAGCAGACTAGTCAAGTAACAGGTACTGGGATTCTGTATAGCCGCCTAATCAAATAAAAGGTACTGGGATTCTGTATAGCAGACTAGTCAAATAACAGGTACTGGGATTCTGTATAGCAGACTAGTCAAGTTACAGGTACTGGGATTCTCTATAGCAGACTAGTCAAATAACAGGTAGTGGGATTCTGTATAGCGGACTAGTCAAGTAACAGGTACTGGGATTCTCTATAGCAGACTAGTCAAGTAACAGGTACTGGGATTCTCTATAGCAGACTAGTCACATAACAGGTACTGGGATTCTCTATAGCAGACTAGTCAAGTAACAGGTACTGGGATTCTGTATAGCAGCCTAATCAAATAAAAGTAACTGGGATTCTGTATAGCAGACTAGTCAAATAACAGGTACTGGGATTCTGTATAGCAGACTAGTCAAGTTACAGGTACTGGGATTATGTATAGCAGACTAGTCAAATAACAGGTACGGGGATTCTGTATAGCAGCCTAGTCAAATAACAGGTACTAGGGTTCTGTATAGTAGACTAGTCAACTAAAAGGTACTGGGATTCTGTATAGCAGACTAGTAAAATAACAGATACTGGGACTGTATAGCAGACTAGTCAAGTAACAGGTACTGGGATTCTGTATAGCAGACTAGTCAAATAAAAGGTACTGGGATTCTGTATAGCAGACTAGTCAAATAACAGGTACTGGGATTCTGTATAGCAGACTAGTCAAGTTACAGGTACTGGGATTCTGTATAGCAGACTAGTCAAATAACAGGTACTGGGATTCTGTATAAAGGGCCTCAGGGATAGGAAGGTTAAGATGGTTGTGATGAAACACGAGCTTATCAGAAAGCCCTAGCAAAGGGCTTGCTCGATTAAGAGTAGGGATAGAAAGTCAGTCTTTCTACCATAATTTCTTTGTTGCAGAGAATCTCAAAACAAATGTGATAAAAGCCGCAAGTTGCTTAAGAGAAATGGGGAGAGGATGTATGCCAATTTAGGTGAAATGATGCAAGCAGATGTAATTGAATGATCGAATAGTCCATGGAGTTTTCTGATTGTGTAAGTAGAAAAGAAGGATTGTAGTAAAATAGATGTAAAGGCTTTAAATAAAGTCATGAAGAAGTTTGCCTGAGTGTTACCGGTCATTGATGACATATTAGTCTTACTTGGGTCGGCAAAATACTTTGTAAACTTAGATCTGAAATCAGGTTACTCTCAGGTTTAATTAAATAAGAACGATAAATAAAAAAAACTTCATTTACCTGCAACTGAGGTTTATTTCACTTTAACATTATACCATTTGGTCTCGCAAACGCCCGAGGATCTTTCAGCAATTAATGTCCATAGTTCTACAGGGACAGAAAGATTATGCATTACCATATTTGGATGATATTTTTATATTCTAAGATACGATGGAAAGTCACTTGGATCACATAGATAGGGTACTACTAGTCAGTTTACATAAACACAACCCCAGGTTGAAAGTGATGTAGTGTGAGATTTTAGGAGAAGAACAGGATCTGGGGTTCAAAGTTAGTGAACAGAGTATATAGCCAGACCTGGAAAAAGTCAAAATCGATAAAATCTCGACTCCAACTACTGTGAGACAAGTCAGATCTTTCATTGGTATGACGTCATATTATTGTTGATTTATAAAAAAATAATTTCTGCCTCAAATGATCTATGATCTGATATGATCTTTGTTAAAAACAAATTTACTTGTTTATCTCATAATCTTCGTGATATGCAAGAGAGATAGTACGTAAAATCGTTTTGTTTGAACCAAAATAGTTTTCATTGTATAAGAAAGTTGAGGGCTTATTGCTGTCATATGTTATGTTTTTATTATTATTATTAAGACACTTTTGGGTAACTAGGAGATAGTGACTTTCATGGATATGTATAGAGGTTGACTGGAGGCTTTTGCGGTTCTTAATAAGAAGGCAGAAACGGTGGTGCATCTGTTGTTGGATAAAATTCTCCCCAGATTCGGAGGACCACCCCAGCTGTTTAAAGATAATGTCCGGAAAATATTAACAAAGTCATGAAGAAGGTGTTGAAGGACATCAACATACATCATGTGATAACGTCATTTTATTACCAAACAAAGAAAGAAGTGGAAAGATTTCATAGGATGATGCATGACAGTTAAGCAAAAAAGATCAGGAACAATCAGTTGTCATGAGATTTATACATAAACCAAATGTTGGCAGCTGTCAGATTTCATGTGAACGAAACAACAGAATTATCACTATACTACTTGCTATACAACAGAGACGTGATCTTGTTATTAGATAATATATTAATGCCTTGTAGAGTATACTATGGTGATGAGTAACACGAGATCGCTCTAAAAGTGATGCATCAATGTTTTTGGTACGGAATAAGATTCTAAAAGTTAGGAAAAAACTGATAGAGAACAAGGATAAGAAAATAAAGTCAGTAGATTTTAAGATTGTAGATCTTGTTTTTTATAAGAACCACCAGAAGGTGCATGTGGAACATCTGTGGGTAACGTCGATTGTGAAAAGTCCAATGAGTTGGAGAGTGATTGAGCCACAGAACAAGCTGATATCTCAATATTCATTAGAGTTTGGAACTGGTATCTCAATATGGAGGAGTCAACATCAACAGCCGTTAATGGATCGTAGAGTCATGACATATAGTATGACATCGAAAATTGCAAATAATTTGGATACAAATTATCTGCTGTATCATCGTTTGTGGATGTCCAAGACAGTAATATATAATATAATGGAGTCTACATCAACGGGAAAGGTCGTTGATGGATTGGAGAGTCCTGACACATAACGCGGCATCAAAAATTGCCAATAATTTGGACACAAGTTATCTCCTATTTGCAACTATTGTGGATGTCAAAGACAATAATCGGATCCACTTAGGAAGGCCTAGAGTTGGTTCAGAGTTTGGAAGTGGGGAAAAGGAACCAGTGAGAGGGAATTCGTTAGATCTATATTCTGTTTTTAAAAAAATATTGTTTTCTCGGGATTCGTTTTATATGTGACACTTTGGAAGATGATTTCAGTTAACCATTTTGACAGAGTATGTGAAGCGTTTGGAATGAATTATGAAAGAAAAGATTATTAGAAAGACAAAAGAAATGAATTTTTCCTTGTTTATAAACTCGAGCATGGAAGTCATCAAGTGTCATCTACCGATGTTAATTTTAAATTATCAGATGGTATTCACCATGCATCGGGCGTGCCTCATATTAAGACATTTAACAAAAGAAAAAAGAAATTTATTCTTGGAAAGAAAAAATTTAGTTAGCAAGACAATAACGAGTAATTCCTTATGTTATGAATGGTGGCCACCACTGATAACATAAAGAATTACTTAGCTTAATATCCATAAAACTACTTGTTTGCGGCAATTTAAAATGTGATATTCGTTTTCAGCATATTCGAAAACCTATAGAATTCGTCATGGTAAAGATGACTATTAAGGTGGAAAGTAAGTTACAATTTACCAAAACGGCATTCAGGCAGCCCCTCCCCCAAATATCACCATGTGGCCAGAAAATGGGTGCTCATTTTACATTAAATTTATATAGAAACGTGAACATCAATTTTCGAAAAAATACTTTCTTCATGTCATGAAAACTAATTCTCTGCGTCACTTTTGAAATATTTATTCATTTTCAGCATCCTTGAAAACCTTTAAAAGTCGTCATTGTAAAGAATATTTGTAATTTTGAAAGATTTTAGAAATTGACCTTTTTTATGTTTAAGTCAGTAGTGAAAACAAAATCTGATTTTTTTTTTGACTTGTGAAACATTTAAAAACCTAAAATTTATAAAATTATTATTTTTTATTTTTATTTATTTATTTATTTTTAAAAGATAAAGAAGTTTTTTTTTATGTCAATATTGAAAACAAAAACAATCAATATTTTCAAACGATAAATCAACATTTTCATTAGGATTATTCACTTTCATCTTTCAATAAAGACACAGGGAAATTAAAGAACAAAAATCAAGAAAAATGTTATCAATTCTGTACATGAAAACGCATTCCTAATTGGCCACCACTGATAACATAAAGAATTACGTATTGACCTTTTTTATGTTTAAGTCAGTATTGAAAACAAAATCTGATAGATTAGTGACCATTCGGTAATAATCCGATGAAAAAATATGAAAATAAAAAAATACACATGCGTGCGCCATGTAGTAATACTTACGTTTTTGTTTTATAATCTGCTTTCGATTAACTTTATCTGCTTTAATAAAGGAAACAATTTTTCAAATGTGATTGACTTTACAAGCTCAACTTTACATTCAAGATGACGAACGGAAGAGCAAGTTCGCAGAAAACAAAATTGAAGAGGAAAAATAATAAAAAAAGAAATCATTTCGAAATAGAGCCGATCTAATAGATCGGCGATCTATTTGGTGAATATCACGGATAAAATTAGTAGTATTTTATTTAACATTTTAATATTTACATGAGAGAGAACAGATTACAAGTTTAATTTTTTTTAAATTTTCTCTAATTCGTTGCATTCGTTTAATGGCGGAAACTGATAGTTTTTAAAGCTGCATTTTCGTATTTTTATTTATTTTTTTATATAGATTTCCGGTTATTTTTTTATGGTGTTTAAAAAGATTAATCTAAAGTTAATCTCTACGAGAAAAAAATAATTACAGAGATGAAATGTAAAAATTACAGGCGAAAAAAAATGTAATAATGAAAACTGTTATCACGTTGGAAGAAACTGACAAATTCATCTAAATTAAGAAGTTAAATAAATTCGTTGTAAAATCCAAAAAATCCCTTGCAAAATAAATACTAGTTTTCTGTGATTATTTCAAAGATAATTAATAAAAATAAAAGGTAGGTAATATAGTTCGTCTAAAAGTTGTATCAAGAAGCAGAACTTGAAGTAACAACAAAAACATGAAACGGAAACGAAACGAAACTTCTTCCGTTTTATTTATTTATTTATTTTTTTAAATACTGCAAAAATTAGTTTTAATTATTTTCTTCTGTATCTTCACTTTTCACCGTAACAAAAAATAAAGTAGAAAAATATTTTGTAATAAAAAAAATATTGCATTCAAAATATTGCATTCAAAATATTGCATTCAAAATAATTGCATTCAAAATATTGCATTCAAAATAATTTAAAATAACAATTAACCGTTTTCGGGAGTTTTGTTAAGAGAAGCCAACAAACAAAAAAAGTGACAAAGCAAGATAAGTTACTCTTCTACCTACCTGGATAAGTTATGTATTTTAATGCTTTTATTCGGTTCAATAAGTTACTCTTCTGCCTACCTGGATAAGTTATGTATTTTAATGCTTTTATTCGGTTCAATAAGTTACTCTTCTACCTACCTGGATAAGTTATGTATTTTAGTGCTTTTATTCGGTTCAATAAGTTACTCTTCTACCTACATGGATAAGTTATGTATTTTAATGCTTTTATTCGGTTCAATAAGTTACTCTTCTACCTACATGGATAAGTTATGTATTTTAGTGCTTTTATTCGGTTCAATAAGTTACTCTTCTGCCTACCTGGATAAGTTATGTATTTTAATGCTTTTATTCGGTTCAATAAGTTACTCTTCTACCTACATGGATAAGTTATGTATTTTAGTGCGATAAGTTACTGTTCTACCTAGATAAGTAGGCCGATACAATTTTCAGATAATAACTTTATTCATCCAAAATGATGGAGGTCTGAAACATAATTTAATATTAACCGTTTTGGAGAGTTTTGTTAAGAGAAGCCAACAAACAAAAAAGAAGTGACATGTTATGGTAACATGGGTATAAAATGATGGAGGTCTGAAACATACAATGATATTATGGTAACATGGGTATAAAATGATGGAGGTCTGAAACATACAATCATATTATGGTAACATGGGTATAAAATGATGGAGGTCTGAAACATACAACGATATTATGGTAACATGGGTATAAAATGATGGAGGTCTGAAACATACAATGATATTATGGTAACATGGGTATAAAATTATGGAGGTCTGAAACATACAATGATATTATGGTAACATGGGTATAAAATGATGGAGGTCTGAAACATACAATGATATTATGGTAACATGGGTATAAAATGATGGAGGTCTGAAACATACAATGATATTATGGTAACATGGGTATAAAATGATGGAGGTCTGAAACATACAATGATATTATGGTAACATGTGTATAAAATGATGGAGGTCTGAAACATACAATGATATTATGGTAACATGGGTATAAAATGATGGAGGTCTGAAACATACAATGATATTATGGTAACATGGGTATAAAATGATGGAGGTCTGAAACATACAATGATATTATGGTAACATGGGTATAAAATGATGGAAGTCTGAAACATACAATGATATTATGGTAACATGTGTATAAAATGATGGAGGTCTGAAACATACAATGATATTATGGTAACATGTGTATAAAATGATGGAGGTCTGAAACATACAATGATATTATGGTAACATGGGTATAAAATGATGGAGGTCTGAAACATACAATGATATTATGGTAACATGGGTATAAAATGATGGAGGTCTGAAACATACAATGATATTATGGTAACATGTGTATAAAATGATGGAGGTCTGAAACATACAATGATATTATGGTAACATGTGTATAAAATGATGGAGGTCTGAAACATACAATGATATTATGGTAACATGGGTATAAAATGATGGAGGTCTGAATCATACAATGATATTATGGTAACATGGGTATAAAATGATGGAGGTCTTAAACATACAATGATATTATGGTAACATGGGTATAAAATGATGGAGGTCTGAAACATACAATGATATTATGGTAACATGGGTATAAAATGATGGAGGTCTGAAACATACAATGATATTATGGTAACATGGGTATAAAATGATGGAGGTCTGAAACATACAATGATATTATGGTAACATGTGTATAAAATGATGGAGGTCTGAAACATACAATGATATTATGGTAACATGTGTATAAAATGATGGAGGTCTGAAACATACAATGATATTATGGTAACATGGGTATAAAATGATGGAGGTCTGAATCATACAATGATATTATGGTAACATGGGTATAAAATGATGGAGGTCTGAAACATACAATGATATTATGGTAACATGGGTATAAAATGATGGAGGTCTGAATCATACAATGATATTATGGTAACATGGGTATAAAATGATGGAGGTCTGAAACATACAATGATATTATGGTAACATGTGTATAAAATGATGGAGGTCTGAAACATACAATGATATTATGGTAACATGAGTATAAAATGATGGAGGTCTGAAACATACAATGATATTATGGTAACATGGGTATAAAATGATGGAGGTCTGAAACATACAATGATATTATGGTAACATGGGTGTAAAATGATGGAGGTCTGAAACATACAATGATATTATGGTAACATGTGTATAAAATGATGGAGGTCTGAAACATACAATGATATTATGGTAACATGGGTATAAAATGATGGAGGTCTGAAACATACAATGATATTATGGTAACATGGGTGTAAAATGATGGAGGTCTGAAACATACAATGATATTATGGAAACATGTGTATAAAATGATGGAGGTCTGAAACATACAATGATATTATGGTAACATGGGTATAAAATGATGGAGGTCTGAAACATACAATGATATTATTTTAACATGGGTATAAAATGATGGAGGTCTGAAACATACAATGATATTATGGTAACATGGGTATAAAATGATGGAGGTCTGAATCATACAATGATATTATGGTAACATGTGTATAAAATGATGGAGGTCTGAAACATACAATGATATTATGGTAACATGTGTATAAAATGATGGAGGTCTGAATCATACAATGATATTATGGTAACATGGGTATAAAATGATGGAGGTCTGAAACATACAATGATATTATGGTAACATGTGTATAAAATGATGGAGGTCTGAAACATACAATGATGTTATGGTAACATGGGTATAAAATGATGGAGGTCTGAAACATACAATGATATTATGGTAACATGGGTATAAAATGATGGAGGTCTGAAACATACAATGATATTATGATAACATGGGTATAAAATGATGGAGGTCTGAAACATACAATGATATTATGGTAACATGGGTATAAAATGATGGAGATCTGAAACATACAATGATATTATGTTAACATGGGTATAAAATGATGGAGGTCTGAAACATACAATGATATTATGGTAACATGGGTATAAAATGATGGAGGTCTGAAACATACAATGATATTATGGTAACATGGGTATAAAATGATGGAGGTCTGAAACATACAATGATATTATGGTAACATGGGTATAAAATGATGGAGGTCTGAAACATACAATGATAATATGGTAACATGGGTATAAAATGATGGAGGTCTGAAACATACAATGATATTATGGTAACATGGGTATAAAATGATGGAGGTCTGAAACATACAATGATATTATGGTAACATGGGTATAAAATGATGGAGGTCTGAAACATACAATGATATTATGGTAACATGGGTATAAAATGATGGAGGTCTGAAACATACAATGATATTATGGTAACATGAGTATAAAATGAGTGAGGTCTGAAACATACAATGATATTATGGTAACATGGGTATAAAATGATGGAGGTCTGAAACATACAATGATATTATGGTAACATGGGTATAAAATGATGGAGGTCTGAAACATACAATGATATTATGGTAACATGGGTATAAAATGATGGAACTCTGAAACATACAATGATAATATGGTAACATGGGTATAAAATGATGGAGGTCTGAAACATACAATGATATTATGGTAACATGGATATAAAATGATGGAGGTCTGAAACATACAATGATATTATGGTAACATGGGTATAAAATGATGGAGGTCTGAAACATACAATGATATTATGGTAACATGGGTATAAAATGATGGAGGTCTGAAACATACAATGATATTATGGTAACATGGGTATAAAATGAGTGAGGTCTGAAACATACAATGATATTATGGTAACATGGGTATAAAATGATGGAGGTCTGAAACATACAATGATATTATGGTAACATGGGTATAAAATGATGGAGGTCTGAAACATACAATGATATTATGGTAACATGGGTATAAAATGATGGAGGTCTGAAACATACAATGATATTATGGTAACATGGGTATAAAATGATGGAGGTCTGAAACATACAATGATATTATGGTAACATGGGTATAAAATGATGGAGGTCTGAAACATACAATGATATTATGGTAACATGGGTATAAAATGATGGAGGTCTGAAACATACAATGATATTATGGTAACATGGGTATAAAATGATGGAGGTCTTAAACATACAATGATATTATGGTAACATGGGTATAAAATGATGGAGGTCTGAAACATACAATGATATTATGGTAACATGAGTATAAACATAACAATTCAATTATCTGTTGGATAAATCTAAGATGCACTAATGGCTGGATTATGATTATATAATACACTATCCTCTATCCCTCCCCGAGTCATTTGAGAGTATTCTGAATGACTGATTTAATGTCTGTTACTGGTGATGATTACAGATAGGATGATGTTCTTTTCAAAGATAATTTTTTATAGATAGTGTCTTTATACTGTCTTTGCACTATGACCTCAAATCATGTGGGAAAATGCAATTAAAATAAGAATTACTACGTGTACTGCTTGTACATAAAATAAAGATACAGTCATGAATCATCATTGGGTAAACTGCCCCCTGGTTCGGCGATTATTCTGCCGCATTTAATGTTCATAATCACTGATCCACTTTGGTTCTTGTCGTGGGCGACTGGAGCATCTTAGAGTTTGGTCGAAGGAAAGTTGTTCTGGTCTTACTCTAGGTGTCACGTTCCTTCTCGGTGTAGTTGGCACTGTGGATGAAGGCGTTGCAGCCTGCAGTGTGGGAGGTGGCCTGGTAGATGCAGGCATGGGAGGTTGACTGTAATCCACTGGTGGTGGTCTGTCCAAGACTGATGGCATTGGTGATTAAGGCTAAGTGACATGAGGTGGTCTACCCTGCTCAGCTGGTGTAATACAGACAGGAGGTGAACAATGACTTGGTGAAACTGGTGCATGCCCACTGTTGTCCTGGAGTTTCGAGTCTGGGATGGTCTGAGATGGAACAGCTGGGGCTATTGTTATCCCACTCACTGATGTAGGTGGGTTGGGATTTCCTCCTTTGAAGTGATATCTCAAGTCATGGTCAATGGTATGTTTTTCAGGAGGGGAATACACCGGCATGTACTTTCGTAGAAACTTCCTGTTGTGTAAATGTCACTCTGCCTGATCCGTCCATGCGTACAACATATTGGTCAAATTGATGAACTTCAATGACAGTTCCAGTTTTGTCCCAATTTTCTTGGACAAGGGCCAGTTTGATTTTGGATCCTGACATTGTCTTCCACTCTGAGAGGTGACAGCCGCTTTGCATGTTCATCTAAGCGTTCGACAGTTTTCATGTCTCGGTTGCGTAAAGCTTCCTCTCTCAGAGTAAGTGTGTCACTTTCATGTTTTATGAGGTTTGTAGCAGCCGGGCATGATTGGATTTAAGTCTCGGATTGCCCGCCCAAAGACACACATTGCTGGAGATAATTTTTATCTCTGTCCGGAGTGTTTCAATACTGCACCATGGCAGGTTAAAAGGCATCGGTGTCTAGTTCACCATTTGGTTCAGTGTTGTCTGTAATCATGTATTTCACGGTCTTCACCCCAACTTCTGCTCTACAGTTGCTATGTGTAAAAGCTACAGATGAGAGTCTATGATTCACACTCCAAGTCTTCATGAAATCTCTGGTTGTTGAAGCTATAAACTCTAGGCCGCCATCTGCGTATAACTCATCTGCTATTCCAAATGTGACGAATGTGCGTCGTAAACAATCAATGAAGGCAGAGGCACCATTGTGTGCCCTTTCAACGATGGGCCAGTTTGAGTATCTATCAACAATCACCAGGTAATTACGGCCTTTGTAGTGGAAGAAGTCCGGACATACACACTGAAATGGATACAAGGGGTAGATGGGTGGCATTGGTGGTGCACTTGGTTGAGATGGAGCATTTCAGTTGCAATGATTGCAAGAGCTTTTGAGTTTGGTGATGTCATTGCTTTTACCAGGCCAAAACACAGAGGTTTCTGCTTTTGACGTCATGGATGAAATGCCTTGATGTGCTGAGTGCAACGCTGTAAGCACATCTTTTCTCAGTAACGGTGGAACCACTATCCTGTCTTTGTATATAATGACACCATTAATAGTGGAAAGGTGGTCGGGGAACTGATGCTATTCTCTCAAAGAAAACGGCAGATCATTTCGGATGTCTAACATTCAACTTTCAATTTGCTGTACTAGCTTGAACATGTCCTCGTCGCTGGCTGTTGCAGTTCTAATCTTATCCCAGGAGATACACTGCAATGATGTGAGTGAAGACAAGGCTGATGAGTAGAATATGGTTTCACCACATTGCGAAGCAGTGTCTGGCTCTCTGGTAATAACATTCGAGGCTTTGTGCTGCAGTGTTGGGATGGTTTGTGGCACCTCACTCCGGCTGTAGCCATCAACAGAGGCCATGTCATCAATGAGAACCATATTGTCAGGCCTTCCAACTGGGTGGCGAGATACGATATCGGCAGCACAGTGTTTGGCACCAGGCACGTGTAGCATTGTGATCTTAGGGTCTTTTCCTTCAGATTGCGAAGTCTTGAATTGGGGATATCCTCCAGTTATCTGTCCCCAAAAAGCTTGATTAGGGGCTTGTGATCTACTGCGATTATCATCTTGTCACATTCCAGAACAAATTATCTTGCTTTCTCCAAGGCATCAGCAACTGCAAGGGCTTCACCTTCGACGGGTGCATACCTGGATTCTGTGGGGCTGGTGAACCTACTACCAACAAGAGTTATCTTCCACCCATCTTGGCAACAGAAGGGCACAGTTTTAATGCATGTGTAATGTTTTTAGAACAGCCAGAATCCAATGCCATTCTTCGACCAGTCTAGCTAGACAAGTTGGTTTGTTTTTGTCGAATATCTGGACACCATGTTCAATTTCACTGATGATGACTGCTTTTGACTCCTGAAAAAGACGTTCCAGTGTGTCGTCCCAGTTGAATAGAGTTCCAGGTTTCAACAGTTGTCTGAATGCTTGCAGCCTGTCCGTCATGCTAAAGGCGTATGATACCTAATGTATGTATTTCCAGGTACGAAAATAACATGGTCAATTTGCGCCCAGGGTACAGGAAAAGAACATGGTCGACTATTGGCGCTCGGAACTCCATCATAGATAAGTAGGCCGATACTATTTTCAGATAACTTTATTCATCCAAAATGATGGAGGTCTACTGATACCATGATCTCATGATCTCATGTCTGTGTTCAATTTCACTGATGATGACTGCTTTTGATTCCTGAAAAAGACGTTCCAGTGTGTCGTCCCAGTTGAATAGAGTTCCAGGTTTCAACAGTTGTCTGAATGCTTGCATCTTGTCAGTCATACTGAAGGTATATGATACCTGGTTTACGAGGCCAAAACATGATCTCATGTCTGTGATGTTCTTCGGTGAAGGAAAGTCTAAGATTGCTTCAAGATAGTGACTACATGGTCTCACGCTGTCTGGAGTTATTTCAAAACCAGTAAACTATACAGTGTCTTGAAAAAAGATGAATTTCTCCGGGTTCAAGTTGATACTGTTCTTTCCACAAGTTTCCAGCCAGTTACAGGATTGAAGGAAACTGTTCTGGATATTGTTTGACCAAAGAAGAGCATCGTCACTGCACTTTGTTTTGCCAGGAATGTCGATGACGATTTCATCGAAGCGACGGGTATAGCCACCCCCAGAGGCTATGTATCCTTGAGGTGCAGTTTTATATCTGTACCTGCCCCACGGTGTGATGAAGGTTGTGAAATGTTTGTCCTCTTCTCTAATGGGTACATTGCGATATCCATTACAGGCATCGAAGACAGCTTTTTTAGTGTGGCGTGGGACGGAGCGAGCCTGATGAAATAGGGAGTGTTTGTGCTTCCAATGTAGTGATACTGGGACGGTGTGTGATGCGCGACAGGTGTAGCTTTGTGGTCGACCATGAGATGCATCGGTTGGCCTGCCATGTGAGGAAGTGGTTGATGCTGACATGTATTGAAGGTACTGGATTTGTACCTGTCTAGTAGGTATTGTTGAAGTTTCTCTCGGTTAGCTTCATTTGCAGGAAATGGCAGAACCGACGGTGGAGGGGGTGGTAATTCACGTTTGTGGCATTTACACTTGTCACTGTCTTTACATGAGTCTTGAGAAGATGTTGATTGTGACTGCATTTGCGGTGCAGGGTTGCTCTTATCTCCCTGTGGACATGGGGGAACCACACATTGGCTCGTAGTGTTCATTGCTGCTTGATTGTTGCTCTAAAGTCAGTCTTCCACCTACGATAAGTTACTCTTCTACCTACCTGGATAAGTTATATATGCGTATTCTTTTATTTGGTTCGATAAGTTACTCTCCTACCTACCTGGATAAGTTATGTATTTTTATGCTTTTATTTGGTTCGATAACTTACTCTTCTACCTACCTGGATAAGTTATGTATTTTAATGCTTTTATTCGGTTCGATAAGTTACTCTTCTACCTACCTGGATAAGTTATGTATTGTAATGCTTTTATTCGGTTCGATAAGGTACTCTTCTTAATTAGTCTCCCCCTCATCCAAGCGAAGGTTTAGTGACAAATGCAGCTTCGCACAATCAAAATAAGAGACATAAGTTCTACAGAAACCTCAAATGTCAGAAACTCCATTTTATTTTAAAATTCATAAAACAATTGAAACATTATTAGACTTTAATTTCTGTATTTTTAAAGATTATAAAAAATATTCATTAAATTATGTAATTTTATCTTTGTTGTAAAAAATGTTTATTTAATTAGAATATTTAGTTATCTTTTTATGAGGGACGAGATCAACAGAGAGTGTCATCACTGTTATGACGGTGAACAATTAAAATGGCAGATGTCAGGCATATGCGTAGAGGAATATGACATATAAATCCTAATCCCGTTACAAAAGAAAATAATGAAACGAATGGTATGAAGGAAACAAAAACTCAATTGATAGATAAGATAAACGTCGTTTATTTACTGTTGAAAGAATGAATGTTTTAGATATAACACGTGTTCATGTCCACGTGGGTGGAACCATTGTTTGTTGCAGGACTGGTGTTGTAGAAAGAAAAGGAAATGCATGTTCATCTCACTATCGTTTGTTCATGCGTGAAGTGAGTAATATAGTAGAAATGAGAATGATAGTCCAGTGTGTAGACAAAGACAAAGATAGTGGGTTAAGCTGTACGCCAGTCAGCTATTCTCAGGGACAAGTTATATATATATAGAGTGAAAGAGTGAGAATGTCAATCCAGTTCATGGAGAGAGAATGAGAAAAAGTCAATCCAGGCCATGGAGAGAGAAAGCGTATAAAGTGTACGTACGGTCTGTTAGTTTTTGTCCCACATGTGGTGTGAGGCACGCGCGTGCGCACACATGCCAAAAAGGCACGCTGTCTATCTGTAGACTGCACGGCTCGAAAGCTGGTCCTAAAAGGAAGAAGCCGCTTATTGCTCTTTCTTTCATAGGTGTTTCCGGTGGTGTTTTGCGCATGTGTGGATTTCCTTTGAAAGGGGAAGTGACGTTGTCAATGCATGCGTGTATGTGCGTATACATATATTAGCGTGTGTGTGTATACACGTGAATGTGAGTGTATGTACGTGAACGTGAATATGTGTACGTGTGTGGAGGTGGGCGCATATGTTTGTGTGTGTGTGTGTATGTATATGACAAGTAATATAGCTTGAAATGTGAACGCATGCTTTTGTGTGAGACTAGAAAAGGCTCACGCATATGTTCTACAGAAACCCAAAATGTCAGAAAATTCATTTTATTTTATAACTAGCGGGGGAGGGGATCACCAGGCTTTGTCCGTTCATAAAATACGTTTAAATATATTTTAATTTGTTCAGATTTCGTATATATTATTATAGTGTCGTGATGCCAGAAGTAATCAAAGAAAATATATTAGGGTGTCATCAGCTAGAATCGAAACCGCAGGCAAGGCTGTAGCATTCAAAGCTGGTGACGTTACCACTGTACAGACGTGACACGCATATGAACTGATTAAAAATAAACCAAGATGAATGATCAAAATGTATAATATTGTTTTTAAAATCTGGTCCTATAGAACTCATGGAAGTGGTGCCAATTTGTAAGAACTGACCGTGGAGTCACTAACTTGTAAGGGTGAGCCTCCGTGTTTACCCATTCATGATCGGGATCTATCAATTTTTAAGACTGAGGTTGCAGATTAATAGAAGGTTTCCATCAAGTCACATACTCACATACATAAAATAAAAATATAGAAATAACTCCAGAAAATAACGACACTTGACAAAGAACTAAAAATCATTGTATTAAGATGAAATAAGATTTATTTACATGTTAGGAATATTAATTTAAATCGTTCCAATAATTTTCAATTCCTATACTGATAATTGCATAAGCAGGAAACATAATCTAATGTGTTTTTATGCAAAAACGTTTGACAAACGTGTCAAAATGTGACAAAAATTTGTAGTGTTTTAAAGCTCGATCTTGCGGACGATAAATATAAAAAAATTGACAAAAAAATCTTTTCTTGAAAGCAAAAATATAATCAGCAAAACTATTTATATTTTTTTCTGGTTTATTTCTTTTGAAATTCGTCGGTGTTTGTTACTTTGCTCAACTTAATCAGGTGACTGCCGATTGATCCCGAACAATAATTGACGGAAAATTCTGAGGATTCAAGTCAAATTCTGCAAAAGTCCCAAAAATCCAATACAGTTATTTTTTATGAACACTTATCCCCAACTTTGTTGGTATTCCGAAATTAATAGCAAAAGATTTCATAAATATTTGGAAGACTGTCAATTCTCGTTTACCTTTGTTAAATGAAAATAGTATTGTTAACAAGGTGAAAATTCTATGCTTTCAAAAGACGAATAGAAAATTTCTCTTTGCTGTTCAAAAAAAAAATCTGCAAGGTAAAGTTGATTACATTATTTAATATTTCATCATATTCGTGCAAACTGGGCATTTTAAGTTGTAACAATACTAATGTAAAATGCAACAAAGAAAATTGTCAGACTAAGCACATCATTTGCACTTCCGAGGTATTCTCTTGAATTAGTAAGGGTTCGTATATCATCTTATCTTGGAGCCAGTCTTTCCAATGCTTTGCTCTTGGATTTGATGGCTATGGGCCTTCTAATACCTAATATAGATGTAAAAATATCTATTTGGATAAATGCAAAATTGATAGAGCAAAAGCTAAAATAAAAATAAATTCTATGAAAAACAAAATGAAAATGTGGAGAATCTTCTTTGTATTGGAGTAGATGGGAAGACAAACACACACAACTCTACAAAGAATCAGTGGAGGAAACTGGAAGTAATATTCTGAAAAAAATAAAGGACTTGAACATCACTTGATAATCACAAAGGAGACACCAAAGGAGAGTGAATATTTGACACATAGGTTTTTTTTACTGATATTGATTCAAATGATACAGTTCCTGTGGAGTGTCTGATGTTTTACACAAATTTAAAAGTGTAAGCACTATTAAAGCTGTCCTTGTTGACAATAGAAATGCGAATACTGGCTGTTAAGGTGAACTTGTTACACTTTTAGAAAAAAATAGAATCTTCACACTATTGGTTGCTACTTACATCAAAATGAACTTCCATTCGAAATTCTATTTAAACATGTAGATGGTCACAAAAATCCCTACTACATCCAATGGTCCACTGGATAAATAATGCGCCAATGATTGCCATAATTTACTACAAATTTCTTTTTCAACTGTCGGAAATCCTCTGGAGTTGCATTTTGGAATGGAAGATATAGCTAGCCTTAGTTGTTACCGTAGATTTTCTATGAATATACAGTTGGTATTTATAGAGGTAAGGTTAACCCTAGATTTGTGCATTTTTTTACACATGCATCTCCACATTATCAAGGCCAAGAGGCCACTCAAGGATAAGGGTTAAAGAGTAGAAATTAGAAAATATAGTAATCGATAGTAATGAAAATTCAGTAAATTTGTTAACTTATATGGAACGGCTTATCAAGAACTTATTTAAGTTAGACTTGAAGACAACCATATTGTCAGAAAAACGGGAGACAATTCCACAGGCGTGTAGTTTTAAGAAAGAAGCTTTGTTCATGGGATCTACGTTTAGGTTTAGGCACAGATAAAAAGTGGGGGGAATTATTGATAGCGTTTTCAGCTAGACGAGTGTTTCTTGTGAAAGTTTGGCGAGGGGGACCATAGATTGAAGCTCAGTCGAACACTTTCCAGGAAAATAACGATACATCAGAGACAAGCTCGCAACATCTCTGTGAGAAAGAGGTTGCAGGAAAGAGAAAAGGACATCTCCTACGAGGCTACGAAGTCTATTTTGAACTCTATCAAGGCAGGACAAGTTCTTACTAGCAGCTCCTGCCCAGATGTGGCAACAGTATTCCATCCGTCGACGTGCCTGGCTCATATAGATAGAGAATTGCATCAGTAGTGAGATATCTACTGGATCGATAGAAAGATCCCACTATTTTTTCAGTGGCCCTCGCAACAGATTTGATGTACGTGTTCCATTTAAGATCAGGAGTAATTGTCAAGCCCAGAAGCTTGTCAAAACTTGAGGCCTCCTGAAGACGAGAGCCATTCATTTCAATTGATGCCAGATGTGGATCAGAGTGTTGATGACGTAAAGAGATAAGCTTGGTTTTAGATGCATTAAAAGTAACCAGCCACTCCTTTCCCCATTGTACCACGTGCTCAAGATCAGAGGAGAAAGAATCAGAGAGAACTTGGTCGTTTACTCTCTTAGATGGGCTACCATAAATGGTAGTGCCATCAGCATAAATGTCTACAAATGATGTAAGGATGTGATTTGGAAGATCATTAATGTAGATTAGTACATACTAGCAATAAGTTCTGTGCCGACAATAACTAGCTTGACACCATTTTCTTAATGAATAGCTTGACACCATTTTCTTCATGAATATTTTGACAAAATTTTACTCCAGAACAGGTTGACATCATTTTCTTCTTTGAATAGCTTGACATTTTCTTCATGAATAGCTTGACATCATTTTCTTCATGAATAGCTTGACATCATTTTCTTCATGAATAGATTGACATCATTTTCTTCATGAATAGCTTGACATCATTTTCTTCATGAATAGCTTGACATCACTTTATTCATGAATAGCTTGACATCATTTAATTCATGAATAGCTTGACATCATTTAATTCATGAATAGCTTGACATCATTTTATTCATGAATAGCTTGACATCATTTTATTCGATGAATAGCTTGACACCATTTAATTCATGAATAGCTTGACATCATTTAATTCATTAATAGCTTGACATCATTTAATTCATGAATAGTTTGACATCATTTTATTCATGAATAGCTTGACATCATTTTCTTCATGAATAGCTTGACATAATTTTATTCATGAATAGCTTGGAATCATTTTATTCATGAATAGCTTGACATCATTTTATTCATGAATAGTTTGACATCATTTTATTCATGAATAGCTTGACATCATTTTCTTCATGAATAGCTTGACATCATTTTATTCATGAATAGCTTGACATCATTTTCTTCATGAATAGTTTGACATCATTTTCTTCATGAATAGCTTGACATCATTTTTTTCATGAATAGCTTGACATCATTTTATTCATTAATAGCTTGATATCATTTTCTTCATGAATAGGTTGACATCATTTTATTCATGAATAGCTTGTCATCATTTTCTTCATGAATAGTTTGACATCATTTTCTTCATGAATAACTTGACATAATTTTATTCATGAATAGCTTGATATCATTTTCTTCATGAATAGCTTGACATCATTTTATTCATGAATAGCTTGACATCATTTTATTCATGAATAGCTTGACATCATTTTCTTCATGAATAGCTTGTCATCATTTTATTCATGAATAACTTGATATCATTTTTTTCATGAATAGCCTGACATCATTTTATTCATGAATAGCTTGACATCATTTTATTCATGAATAGCTTGACATCATTTTCTTCATGAATAGCTTGACATCATTTTATTCATGAATAGTTTGACATCATTTTATTCATGAATAGTTTGACATCATTTTATTCATGAATAGCTTGACACCATTTTATTCATGAATAGTTTGACACCATTTTATTCATGAATAGATTGACATCATTTTTTCTATGAATGGATTGAAATCATTTTATTCTATGAATAGCTTAACATCATTTTATTTATGAATAGCTTGACATCATTTTATTCATGAATAGATTGACATAACTTTCTTCATGAATAGCTTGACATCATTTTATTCATGAATAGCTCGACATCATTTTCTTCTATGAATAGCTTGACATCATTTTATTCATAACAGATTGACACCATTTTCTTCATGAATAGCTTGACATAACTTTCTTCATGAATAGCTTGACATCATTTTATTCATGAATAGCTTGACATCATTTTCCTCATTACAAGATTAAAAAGATATTTGTTTGCATTACATCCACACTTTTGCATGTCAGGAAATCAGAAAACATGGGGAGAGGGTTCAAAATCCAGGGAAAAACTATCACATTGACGGTTAACAAGTGCTATTTCATCTGAGCACATTCAAATGAACAGAACAGGCAAGGAGATGCAACTTTCCGGCAATGTGACAGGGGCTGGAGCATGGCTGATAGTTTAGAACCTATTAGATTTGAGACTCTTTTTTATGATCATGTCTAATAGGTAAAGACTAGTGTATGATTTATCAGCTTAAATGTCGCAACAATATTTTTGGCATGGATGAATTGTGGTTTTATAAAGGTATAGGATACTTGTGGTGTAATTTTATAGCATGTTAGAGAAAATCCAACTTCTTTGCAGCAGACTTTGCAATGTCCTCACTGTATTTGTTCCAATTTATATTACCTTTGAATGTTAGGTCGAAAAGTTTGAAAAATAAGTTGTCAGGTAATATGTTTTTTCTTATCACAATCGTTTTGATATTTTTTTAATTTGTAAAGATAAGAAGGTTAGTCTTAGTAGCATTACATGTTTTTATCCGTTTGCGGTCTCATTCCTCTACAAACTCAACGTAGTTTTCGAATGCCTCTGCTATTACTTTGGATATGTGAACATTCGCTTTTCCCTCATGTCTATTATAGTGAAATTACGAAACTGTTGAAAATCTTCTTGAAATTTCATATGACTACATCAGATAAAAAGACTATTTTTCAACCTTGAAAATTTTTTTTAAAAAACTTCTAAGGAGCACAAAGACTTCTGTAAGACCCTAGTATTGCTTTCAATTGAAAAAATATTATTCGCTGATACTCTAGAGATCAAAGTGAAAATTATTAATTTTTTCTCACAAATTAAAACAATAGGAATCAAGTAAAATAAAATATTTATTTCTATATAAGATTCTTTTAACTTTATATATTTTTATATGTATGCATATGTATATATTTTTATATGCATGCATATGTATATATATTTTATATGTATGCATATGTATATATTTTTATATGTATGCATATGTATATATTTTTTATATGTATGCATATGTATATATTTTTGTATGTATGCATATGTATATATTTTTATATGTATGCATTTGTATATATTTTAATATGTGTGTATATGTATATATTTTTTATATGTATGCCTATGTATATATTTTTTATATGTATGCATATGTATATATTTTTATATGTATGCATATGTATATATTTTTTATATGTATGCATATGTATGTATTTTATATGTATGCATATGTATATATTTTTATATGAATTCATATGTATATATTTTTATATGTATTCATATGTATATATTTTTATATGTATGCATGTGTATATATTTTTATATGTATGCATACGTATATATTTTTATATGTATGCATATGTATATATTTTTATATGTATGCATATGTATGAATTTTTTTATGTATGCATATGTATATATTTTTTATATGTATGCATATGTATATATTTTTATATGTATGCATATGTATATATTTTTATATGTATGCATATGTATAATTTTTTTATGTATGCATATGTATATATTTTTATATGTATGCATATGTATATATTTTTATATGTATGCATATGTATATATTTTTATATGCATTCATATGTATATATTTTATATGTATGCATATATATATATTTTAATATATATGCATATGTATATATTTTTTATATGCATGCATATGTATATATTTTTATATGTATGCATATGTATATATTTTTATATGCATTCATATGTATATATTTTTATATGTATGCATATGTATAAATTTTTTTATGTATGCATATGTATATATTTTTATATGTATGAATGTATATATTTTAATATGTATGCATATGTATATATTTTTATATGTATGAATGTATATATTTTAATATGTATGCATATGTATATATTTTAATATGTATGCATATGTATATATTTTTTATATGTATGCATATGTATATATTTTTATATGTATGCATATGTATATATTTTTATATGTATGCATGTGTATATATTTTTATATGTATGCATACGTATATATTTTTATATGTATTCATATGTATATATTTTTATATGTATGCATGTGTATATATTTTTATATGTATGCATACGTATATATTTTTATATGTATGCATATGTATATATTTTTATATGTATGCATGTGTATATATTTTTATATGTATGCATACGTATATATTTTTATATGTATGCATATGTATATATTTTTATATGTATGCATGTGTATATATTTTTATATGTATGCATACGTATATATTTTTATATGTATTCATATGTATATATTTTTTATATGTATGCATATATATTTTTTAATATGTATGCATATGTATATATTTTTATATGCATGCATGTGTATATAATTTTATATGTATGCATACGTATATATTTTGATATGTATTCATATGTATATATTTTCTATATGTATGCATATGTATATATTTTATATGTATGCATATGTATATAATTTTTATGTGTATGCGTATGTATATATTTTATATATGTATGTATATGTATATATTTTTATATGTATGTATATGTATATAAATTTTATATGTATGTATGGAATATGTATATATTTTTATATGCATGCATATGTATATATTTTTTATATGCATGCATATGTATATATTTTTTATATGTATGCATATGTATATTTTTATATGTATGCATATGTATATATTTTTATACGTATATATATTTTATATTTATGCAAATGTATATATTTTTATATCTATTCATATTTATATATGTTTTATATGTATGCATGTTTCATATATTTTTATATGTATGCATGTGCATATATATTTTTATATGTATGCATATTTAAATATTTTATATGTATGCATATGTATATATTTTTATATGTATTTATATGTATATATTTTCATGTTGTTTTAATTTTATAAAATATTGAAACAATAGGTAAAACTTTTTCTGAAGCAGTGTTACAAAGCACGTGTGAGAAAATCAGCAGCGGCTGTAGGATAGCTGGCTTGTGAAGATATTAGCTGCAGCAGACCTTAAAGCATGTATGCAAATTAGCAAATGTGCACGAGCTTGCATCAGAATGATAGAAAAATACGCTTTGTTATCATTAAAAAAGATTGGTGTCGCTTTTAAGGCAAAGCTAATAAAAATGATTTGTTCTCAATGGCCTGTTTTTCAGAGACTACATTTCAATTTCTTGTTCTCTCTCAGTGGAGGAGAGATACTTCACGACCGAGATAGTTTTTTCCTTTTCTCCACGTTAAAAAAAACGACCCTGGTATCTCAATCGGTCCCGTTGGAAGGCATTGTAAATAGGTACTATATTTAATGCAACAAAGTTTTAATATTACAAAAGTAAATGAGAAAAGTAATTTCTGATTTAATTACAAAATGCCCTGGAAATCTCTCCTATAATTTATTATAAAATACCCTGGAAATGTCTCTTCTGATTATTATAAGATGCACTGGAAAATGTCGCTGCTGATTATTCTTTGTTTGTTTGTTTACTTGTCTCCCCACGAGGGCAGAATTAGACATGAGGTCGTTTCAAATTTTGGGAGAAACTAGCTCCCAAAAGGGGCACTCTGGTCAGTAACAAAAATAAAGAGTGTATCAGTAATGAAGGAATTCTCCTCCATTAAGCGAGACAAAAAAGAGGGGGGGTAAAGTCACTGGAATGCTGAGACTGATACTACACTCATAAATTCATGTTGAAGTAAGGGTTGTTAATATTTTTTAAATATTAATTTCGAAAACCTGCTAAAACAGTTCATGATTTAAACATTACTTTATTTCATGTATATTTTTACAGTGGGGTGGGGGGATACGAAATCAGTCCCGGAAATGGCTGAAACCATTTACGCATTAAACATTACTTTATTTCACATCTATATTTTTAACAGGTAGGTGGGGATAGGAAATCAGTCTCGGAAATGGCTACAACCATTTACGTTTTAGACATTACTTTATTTAATGTATATTTTTACAGTGGGGTTGGGATATGAAGTCAGTCCCGGAAATGGCTGGAAAAGTTTACGATTTAGACATTACATTTCATCATTTTTCATAATTTTTGGATATGTTATTAATTTCGACAATAATTTTTCATAATTTTATCCTAATCCACATTATCATTCCCTCTCCTTACTAAAATAATGACTTTGATGTATTGCCTGGGCTGATTATTTCATTACAAACACACCAATAAATTCCAGGTATTCTCATAGTATATATATTCCACCTATCTTATCCAATCCCGGGTGACGCTGTGTATTCTTCAAGTATATATCTTCCACCTATCTCATTTGATCGCGGGCTATGCTGGGTATTCTAATACTTTATGTTTTCCGCCTATCGCATTCAATCTTGTACGACACTGGGTATTCTGCTAGTACATATTTGCACTTTTTTCATACAATCCCGAGACTGACTTCATGTCCGCCACATCACTGTTAAAAATATCTATGAAATAAAGTAATGTTTTAATCATAAACTGTTTAAGCCATTTCCTAGACTGACCTTATATCCCAAACCCACTGTTAAAAATATACATGAAATAAAGTAATGTTTAAGGTGTAATCGGTTTATTGGAGAGGGACCTATCAGCGGCATCCGTGCGTCTGTGCATCCGTTAGTCTGGACTATTGCCAGACAACCGTCCATTAGTTTTTCCAAAAAATCTGCCACAATTTGTATTTCATTAAATACATGTGCACAGTAAAAAAATACGGCGGTTGCAGGGAATGCCTCCTGTCCGTATCACGGATAAAGACGTGCGTGCAAGTCTCTAAACCCTTAGGTACATAGGGACCATGTTCCTATTCGAGCCTGAGGGAGAATATGCCATCTTGGCCATTTTTGTTGTTAGCCGGTCGACAAACGCTGTCATGTCCATTGTTACATAAGGGAGAGAGAAGAAGAGGATTTGACTTTGACACTTTACTTGAGGGATACTGGTACCCTGGTGATGACGTGTCCATTTTACTAATGAAGAGAAGAAGTTTACGACGATGAGAGAGATATTACGAGTGTTAAGAGACGAGAGAACGGGACCCAAGATCCCTTAAACCGTCTGTCTAGTGGTTAGGACACTTGTTGTGTATTTATGTGTTTGAATTAAAGATGTTCATACCTGGTTCCACTGCTCTGGGAGAGTCTTCAACTGGGTGGAGCTCTCTTGCTGTTTTCGCCGGAATACACAAGATGAAGACAGATGTTGGGTTTTCAACCTTTTATTCTCCGAGGCATGATCTGCAGATGGTCTCCACTGTGGGTACCTACCACGTCCCACGTCTGGGGCGCGCATCTCCCCCCTTACTTAGGAGAGAACCATTTTAGACTTCTGGTCGGCTCGGCATTTTCTGAGAGACTCAACGTTTCACCAACCTTGCCACGTAACATCACGTGACATCAGGTTAGATGAAACGTCATTTCCTGCAACGTGGATTAACTACAAAAATATCTCTCTGACCTCCTCCCACCCTCTCCCTCTCTCTCTCGATCTACTATCTAATAGAGACACAGAAAGAGAAAATAGAGAGAGTATGAAAGAGCCAGAGAGAGAGAGAGAGAGAGAGAGAGAGAGAGAGGAGAGATGCTCTTTAACACCATAACTTTTTTTGGTGCTTCAAAAAAATATTGTGCTGGCAACCGCAATGTGGTTCCATATAGAGCCTCCGCTGCTGAGCACTCCATATCTCTTTTCACCGTTGTCCGCAGTCCCAACAATATTAGTGGCAGATGTTCTAACCACCTTGTATTGTCCGTAAGCTGTGCCCGTAAGGAGGCTTTCAGACTGCGATGTAGTCGCTCGACCATGCCGTTTTCCTGGGGGTGATAAGCCATGGTGTGTATACTCTTGGTGCCCAAAATCTTTGCAAGTTTATGAAAAAAGTCTGACTCAAACTGTCGACCTCTGTCTGATGTAACATTTTGTGGTACACCGAATCTGGCCACCCAGTCAGCAAGGAATGTCCTGGCAGTTGTGTATGCCGTCATGTCTGGCATCGGTAGAGCTTCAAACCATCGTGAGAATCTGTCGATACATGTCAGCAGATAGCACTGACCTTCACATGTCGGAAATGGTCCGGTGATGTCGATATGAATGTGCTGAAATCTCTCATCTGGAACTGGAAACGTGCCTAGAGGAGCCCGGGTGTGACGACCGACCTTGGCTTTTTGACACTCCACACACGTTTTCGCCCACGCTCTTGTATCAGCTTTTATTCGCGGCCAGACATATCGGTCTGTTAGTAGCCTTACAGAGGCATTGGCCCCTAGATGCGATAGACCGTGTACTGCCTTAAATATGTCTTTGCGTAGCGATGCTGGAACGTATGGTTGCAGTTTGTTTGTGCTTGTGTCACACACAACTTTTGTGTGACTGGTAGGGTTGGTAATTGTCACTAGGTTCAATGAAGTTGGATTATTCTGCAGGAGATTTTGTAAATGTTCATCCTTCTGTTGTTCTTTAGACAAGGTGTCGACGTCAATTGCCAGCTGCAACAGGAAGGAATTAATTCCCCGCGATAAGGTGTCTGCTGGGATGTTGTCTGCTCCCTTGATGTGCCGGATATCCGATGTCAATTGAAGGATATAATCCATCTGGCGAATCTCTCTGGGAGAATATTTGTCCGAGGAAGACTGTAAAGCGCCTAACAGGGGTTTGTGGTCCGTAAGGATATGGAACTGCTGACCTTCCAAGAGCTGCCGGAAATGGCGTATCGCGGAGAATGCAGCTAACAGCTCTCTGGAAAATGTACTATAGCGTTTCTCAGTCTCTGTTAATTTTTTTGAGAAAAAGGAAATGGGTTTCCAGTCCTCATCACGTTTTTTGTTGTAGGACCGCTCCAATTCCAATTGCGGATGCATCCACTGCTAGGCACAGCTCCTGGTTGGGTTGGATGTGAGACAATTTTGCAGTCTCCTGCAACATAGCCTTGATCTTGTTGAATGCTTCTACCGCGTGCTCTGAAAATACAATGTCACACTTCCTCACATTTGTCAACAAACTTGTCAATGGTAAAAGTACTTGTGCACAGTGAGGTAAGAACCTACGATAAAAGTTCATCAGCCCCAAGAATTGACGCAGCTGCCTCATTGTGGCAGGGATAGGGAAATTTTGAATGGACTTGACCATCTCTGGTGATGGGGATATTCCCCCCTCTGAAATATGGTGTCCTAAAAAAATTACTTCGGATTGACCAAAAGCACATTTTAATGGGTTTAGGACTATCCCATATTGCTTCAAACGTTCGAAGACCTGTCGCACATGACCGATGTGTTCCTTTCTAGTTTGGCTAGCAATAAGTACATCGTCAATATATGCACAGACGAATGGCAAATCTGACAACACCTGGTCTATGAATCGTTGGAATGTTTGTGCTGCATTCCGCAACCCAAAAGGTCCTCGCATGAACTCGACCATCCCGAATGGGGTGATGATAGCCGTTTTAGGAATGTGTTCGGGCTCCACCGGTATTTGGTGATATGCTCGAATTAAATCCAATTTTGTAAAAAAACGGTTATTTTGAGCCACTGCTGTCACGTCCTGGACATGTAGTACTGGGTATCTATCTGGTTTAGTGACTGCATTCAGTGCTCTGTAGTCCCCACATGCCCGCCATGTGTTAACACCTTTGTTGACAAGATGAAGAGGTGAAGCCCATTCGCTCTTTGAAGGGCGAACTATGCCTAACTTCATCATTTGCTGAAATTACGCCTTAGCCGCTGTTACCTTTTCTGGTGCTAAGAGCCTAGCTTTGCTATGAACGGGCGGACCCTTTGTTTCGATATAGTGTGTGGTGGAGTGTGGCAAAACGTCCCTATGGAAAGAAGGCACTGAAATTGAAGGGTATTCCTTCAAGAGACTCAGAAAATCGTTATCCTGTTTGCATGTGCCACTGCTGGACACAATGGAGTACCAGTCCTAACTACCCCACACGCTGTGAGATGCGTTTCTGGATCTTTCAGACACTGGCCTGTTATATCCACCACCAAACCGAACGCCTGTAAAAAATTGGTACCTAAAATAGCACTGTCTACATCCGCCACTATAAAAATGTGGGTAAATGTTTTATGCAGGCCTAAATTAAGGTCCATACACTTCTCCCCATATGTGTGTATATACGAGCCATTCACAGCTCGTAGTGTGAATTTACAGGGAGGGGATTTTTTGTCGGCTGCAGTTGCAGGAATGAGAGACACCTGTGCCCCGCTGTCCACCAAAAAGGACGTACCTGAGTTTTTGTCCACCACATACAATAGGCGGCCTGAACGAGATGCATCGACAGTTGATGCCGCATTCTTCTGTCGGTTTAAGCTTTTCCCGAACTCTTGTAACTACACGGTGGGATACAGGAATTTGCCTTCTCCCCAAATCTCTTGTGCTTCCAGCAAATGGTCCTATCCTGCCTCCGTTCTCTGGAGTGGCTGCGCGCACCTTCCCGCCTTTGCTTATTCTCGAGGGTAAGTCTCGCGATGTCCTCCGCCATTTTGTTGATGCGATCTTCCAATCTGGTCTGTCCCTCCATTAGTTTGGAGAGTAGCTCGTCTTTCTCCGATGTCTGAACGCCAGCCACCGTTGACGACCGTGTCGATATTATATCGGCAATATGGTCGGCTATCTCAGCCACTCGTTCCACTGGCATAGATTCATCTTGTGCAGCTATTACCACCTTATACTCGGTTGGTATGCGCTGTAGGAAGATGTGTTTGACAATATTATTGTCCATTGTCCCTTCAGCCAACTTCTGCAGGCGCTTTAGAAACTGTGACGGCGTGCTATCCCCCATCGTTTCCTGTTCTAATAATTGTGAGATTCGCCTGTGTGCTGAAACTGACACAGCAGTTGTCACTCTTTCTCGTAGGGTGTCATATGGTTTCTCCGTGGGAGGAGATATAATTAGGCCTCTCACCTCGACGATAACATCCTGAGGTAATATAGTCGCCACATGGCAAAACTTTTCAGTCTGTCCTGATATCGTTTTCTGCCGAAAATATAAATCTAGCTGTGCAAAAAACAAAGCATCCGTTGGAATCAGACTGAATGTGGGCGACGCCATTTCACATTTATTTATTATTATTATTATTATTATTATTATTATTAATTTTTATCTTATTTATTTATAGCGACAGTTAGCTAGATGACACCGTATAGTAGTAATAGTAGGGACAGAGCAAGAGGAAGACGAAGTGTGACGTAGTGTCCACATAAATCTATCACTCTTATGTTTGAGGAAATGAACACAGAATGCTCCTATGATATCCTGTTTGTTCACGACGGAAACTCTTACAATAGCACGTTACTCGGAAGTTTTAGTGGAGATATTGTACCAGATCCAGTTACTGCTTTCTCTGGCTACATGTTGATCCATCTTTACAGTGACAACAACCATGTCCTTGACGGCTTCAATGTGACCTATGTCATAACTGACTGTCCGTATAACTGCAGCAATCAAGGAATATGCAGAAATCACACATGCGAGTGCAACTTCTAGGGACCTCACTCCTTACTCTACACCGGTAATCCGGTGCTCTTATTTATTCCCCTACAGCCTCTTTTTGTGGCTCTTTTTTCATATTTCTTAACAAAAACTTAATGTCTATATTTGTTTTTTTTCACAGTGGTTGTTAAGTGTTGAGACATTATGTTGAACAAAGATGGCGGCGAAGCAGCAGTGTAGTACGATTCTGAGTGTAATTACCAGTAACAAAGATGGCGGCGAACTGATTGAATCCAAAATTCGACAATTTTTATAGTAACTTTAGAAGCTTTTAATTGGTTGCTCACCATGACTTGTGGTTAGAAAAACGATCGTCGAAATCATTGGTTTCATCTCCCCATCCGAAGTAAAAAACATTTCACACACACCCTTTTTTGATATAATGGAAAGATCCTTTCGGATTCAATTTTGGTCTGACTTGAGAAAAGGAAAGAAAAAAATAAATAAAAAGAAAAATAAACAAAACTGAACAAATAAAAACAAACCAATAAAATAATTGTTATTTTTTTATTTTGCTTTGGAGGACTTTGTCTTTATTCTCATTGTTCAAAAAGAATTATTAATATACTGGTATAATGTGTGCAAATCACATTAACTTTTTTAGAAAAATATAAAAATAAGCACTTTTTAAATATATATATATATATAAACATACAAATAGAATCCTATTCAAATATATATAAACATATATGCAAAACAAAATCACAAATATACATTTAAAAAAGAATTTTTCACAAAAACTGGAAACATTGTTTTTTTTTTCATTTTAAATCCCTCTGGAGGGTAAATATAGATTTCGCAGTCAATCGGAGCGTTTAAATAAGCATTTTTACATCCATTTGATGTATTTTCAAATTATATTGTCGGCAAGTTGTAATAACATTCTAATTGTCATTAAATTTGTCGTTAGTGAAAATGTTGCAAAATATTCCACTCCAGATATTTGTGAAAACCTTTTTGCAACAAATCTTGCTTTAAAAGTGTCACTGCCAGAAGTTGAGTTTTTTTGGAAAAACCCCAGCACGTAGACATTATATTTTTATCTGTTGGTTTTGCCACTATTTCGTATGTATTATTTTCAGATAAAGCATTCAATTCGGACATGATAGCTTTTTTCCATTCTTTGCGATTTTCTGAATTAATCGCCTCATTATAACTTTCTGGTGAGCTTTACAATGAGTAACAGTAATCCAGTGTGTAGTCTTGTATCTTTTCAATTTTTAAAAAATCTGGCCTCTTTCGCTCACTTATCGGGTATCGACGTGCCTGGTTAATATTTTCGTCAGTAGTTCTGTAATTGTCGTCGTTATTAATATTTTCATTGTGATTGATTAAGATGCTAGGTAATATTTCTTCGTTTTTCATCCACTGGATAACCATTTTTTAAATTCAATGAATCACTGAAGTTTACACACCTAACCCTTTTTATGGCATTTTGGGTTGGAAAGTAGATTAAATATGCTGGACTGCTTTTATCGTAACATACGAAAATACCTTTTTCGCTTTTAATATTTAGTTTAATGGTATTTTCTATAAATGCAAAACAATCTGAACCAAATATATGCATTCAGTTCATTTTGGGTTTTACACCGCAAAAAGCTTCATACTGTGTATTGCCTAATCATCTATTGAACAGTCTATTTCTGATATATGTTGCTGCTATTAAAGCGTACGACCATAAACTATGAGCTAATTTAAATTCGATAAGTAGGCATCTTGTCATCTCAAAAAGGGTTCGCCATGCCCTTTAAGCGGTGCCATTTTGGGGGAGGGAATATGGCGCAGATTTCTCGTGTTTAATATAGTGGTTAATTAATAGAAGTTCAAAGTCTTTACTAGTAAATTCAGTCTCATTGTCTGAGCGAATACATTTTACCGAGCTGTACAGGGCAATATCAGCTAAATATTTCTTAGTGGCGAGGATAGTGTCGGATTTATTTTTTAGAAAATAAACTATAATTTAATCGGAAAAATCATCAATAAAGTTCAAAACGTACCTTAGATTATTTCACCCCATCGAGCTTATTGGACCTGCCAAGTCACAATGCACAAGTGAGAGAATTTTCGTAGCTGTTTTGACTGGCGTTCGGCTTATATATTTTGTCATTTTCCCTTGTGTAAACATCACAATTTGGGAGATCGTCTGAAGGTATTATTTTCATGCCTTCGACTACATTTGGTAATTTTTTAATATCAGCTGTATTGCAGTGTCCTAGAATTTTATGCCAGGTTTCCAAGTCGTGACTGGCAGTTTCTGAGGGAACCATACTTTTTTAATAATATAGTCGGCCATTTTATTCAATATCAAATACAGTTCCATTGGAGTATATCCATTTTTACTTGTTTTGTCCAAACTTTATATTCGCGCCTTGTTTAATGGTAGCCTGCATGAAAAATATGTCTTGCTTAAATGTAGGTATGAACAGAGCATTTTTAGAATACAGTTAGAGATTTCGCATTTATTAATTTTAGGGATATTTTAGCATCACCTCTTTTCAAGACTATATCATTTATTTGACTACCGTCGGCAAGTTCGACAAAATGACTTTGTGGATTAAAGTTTTAATCAAAATTAATAAAACCAGATTCCTTAGTGATAACATGTGCTGTAGCACCACAGTCTATAAGGAGATTCTTACCGTTTGTGGTATTGTCAAAGTTACATGTGAATAGAAATGTATACTCTTCCTCAAAGTTCTCAACGTTTTTTACGGAGTCCATTTTAGAGCGTTTGTATCAACATAGGAAACTTTTGTGCTTGGGCCGTCCACCATTATAGCAGATAACTTTATTCTTTTTCTTGGAATAATTACTTTTGGGGAAAACGTTACGGTGAGTTGCGTAATTTGTTGGTGTATGTTTTCGAGAAGCATTTTTGAACTTCATAATATTGCTGGAGATATTATTGTCCAGAAAGCATTCGATTAGTCTCTTTGTAACTGTGCAAAGCCAATATAAATTCACTGAAATTTATGGGTGTCTTTTTGCGTTATAACAGTTGTAAATGGTTTAAAATCGGCTGGAAGTCCCTTGAGGGTCATTGATATAAACAAGCTTTCGCTTATTATTTCACCTGAGAGTTTTAAGGCATTGGCGGTTGCTTCTGCCCTTATAACGTAATCGGTAATAGCTTAATCCTCGTTACATTTCAGAACCCTTAGTTCTGTTTATAGTGATATAATTTTCGGTTTCTTTTTTGATAAATAATGTCCTCTTAATATGTTCAATGCTTTCCGTCCATCATCCAAGGCATCTCTTATAATCAGAGACAGACTTCTATCGTCTACGCATTGAATCAGTTCTGCAAAAACAGTTGCGTTCTTTTCAAGAAATTCGGGGTCGTTAGGATTCTGTGGTGTTTATGTAGTTTCCGAATCCTTAGATACCCCAGAAATTTTTCCTACCACAATTCGAATTTAGATTCCGAACAATCAACGAAGATAACTGAGCACAAAACCTGTTAAGTGTTGAGACATTATGTTGAACAGAGATAGCGACGAAGCAGTGTAGTATTATTCTGAGTGTAATTGCAAGTAACAACGATGAATCCAAAATTCGACAATTTTTATAGTAACTTTAGAAGCTTTTCATTGGTTTCTCACCATAACTTGTTGTTATAAAAAAGATCGTCGAAATCATTGGTTTCATCTCCTCCACCCGGAGTAAAAACATTTTACAGTGGTCAACTCAAATTTACATGTGTTAAGGCCTAAATCTGCACTGTTATCCCTTTACACTGGGATTCGGCGTCCCCAGGGACTCAAAAGATGTCAAAAATGCCCAAAATGACACTTTTTGCCCCATAGCGTTTAATCCATCCGTTAGATTTTCCTGAAACTTGGCCAAAATGTGGAGGATATTGTTCTTAATATTAATTCATTATGAATGACCCTGGCAAAATTCTGGTTCGCATTCCTCTGGGACTTTTAGGGCTAAAAATTCCTTTTTGGAGCTCTTTTTTCATATTATTCAAGAACTTGATATGTACACCTATATAGTAGTTTTCCATGCTGCTAAATTAAAATATACATGTCTTAAGGTAAGAAACTGCATTGTTTTTCCGTTTTCACTGGGATTCAGCGTTACGAGGAGCTGAAAGGGGTCACAAATGCCCCAAAATTGCACAAAAATGACACTTTTTACCCCATAACTTTTGCACCATCCAGTAGATTTTTCTGAAACTTGGCGAAAATGTGAAGGCTATGTTGGCCCTTCACACTTCTTACATTCATCATTTCTTCACTATTATTTGTGGCATCATCTTACATGCAGTCCTAGAGAGAGACCACACACGCGCGGTTTATTATTATTATTATTAATAATAATAATTGATTCAGGCGATGGCGGTTCGTTGTATCAATTATTAAGATTAGAAAAATAATTAAATTGAAAAAAATGAAAGACATATAAAAATATGGCAAATGTGAAAATAGAAAAAAAGATGTAAACATGATTTTTGGTTGCATGAAACAATAGATTGAGGTAACATCAGCTGTTGATTTGAGACATGCAATGAGACACGTGACGACATGTAGATTTGGGGACATTCCATGAATTGTTATCTGGACATCAGAGAGAAGGGTGACCCAAAAAGGGTCTCTCCATGGAATGAGGAATAGCGTCATTTCAGGTAGCCAAGATGTAAAAACGAGTAATCTCTGAAGATGTCGTGTGGATCATGAAAATAAATGTTCGTAAATAATTCAGGTATGTGTTGTGTTATTTACAGCTGTTAAAAAATAACTTGTCAACAACTGTATTAATACATTCCCATCAATCGTTTCCTGTTAGATTTGTTGCATAAATGTTAAAATGTACACACTATACGATCAACTAAATGATATTATGTATATACATACAATCTATTTACACGTACATGAATATGCAGATAAAATATAAAAACCAACTATTCAACATGTACATCATTATGAAACACATAAGTATTCATACACACAATGTAACAAAATGATGAAATGTGAGGCAATTGATTGGTGTGTCTGTAATGAAATAATCAGCCCAGACAATATACCAAAGTTATTATTTTAGTAAGGGGGATAATGTGGGTAAAAATTATGAGAACTGATTGTCTAAAAAAATAATGATGAAATGTTAGTTAACTGATTGGTGTGGCTTTAATAAAATAATCAGTTGGGGTAATATATGAAAGTTATTATTAGGAGTATTATTTTAACAAAAGGGATAGAATAGGATGGTGTCTTCATCCATGCTGAACGCCCATAGAATGCCAAGAAGCTATATATGAAAAATGCTCCTGTGGACCGAACAAAGTTAAAGTATGTGCAAAAGAACTCATACTTAACAAGAATTTGGTTTCTCTCCAGTGTGTGTTTTCATATGATTCAACAAAGTAAACTTCTATGCAAAACCGAAACCACATACTTCACAAGAATTTGGTTTCTCTCCCTTATATGTTTTCATATGATTCAACAAAGTAAACTTATGTGCAAAAGAGGAACCACATACTGCACAAGAATGTGGTTTCTTTCCCGTGTGTGTTTTCATATGACTCAACAAATGTGATTTCCATGCAAAAGAAGAACCACATACTTCACAAGAATGTGGTTTCTCTCCCGTATGTGTTTTCATGTGACGCAATAAATGTGACCTCTGTGCAAAAGAAGAACCACATACTTCACAAGAATGTGGTTTCTCTCCCGTATGTGTTTTCATGTGACGCAATAAATGTGACCTCTGTGCAAAAGAAGAACCACATACTTCACAAGAATGTGGTTTCTCTCCCGTATGTGTTTTCATATGACTCAACAAGTTTGACTTATCGGCAAAAGAAGAACCACATACTTCACAGGAATATGGTTTCTCTCCTGTATGTGTTTTCATGTGACACAACAAGCTTGACGTATATGCAAAAGAAGAACCACATACTTCACATGAATGTGGTTTCTCTCCCGTATGGGTTTTCATATGCCTGAACAAAGTACACTTATGTGCAAAAGAAGAACCACATACTTCACAAGAATGTTGTTTCTCTCCCGTGTGTGTTTTAATATGACTCAACAAATGTGACTTTTGTGCAAAAGAAGAACCACACACTTCACAAGAATGTGGTTTCTCTCCCGTATGTGTTTTCATGTGACGCAACAAGCTTGCCGCATATGGAAAAGAAGAACCGCATACTTCACAAGAATATGGTTTCTCTCCTGTATGTGTTTTCATATGACTGAACAAATGTGACTTCCGTGCAAAAAAAGAACCACATACTTCACAAGAATGTGGTTTCTCTCCCATGTTTGATTGCATCTGATTCCACAAAGATCTATTAACGTTATTGTATTATAATATACACGCTAAAAAATTGCAACTTTAGAAAATTCTATGAATGGATTTTGAATTATTTTCAAGCTTTTTCAATCACCAATGAAGAAAAGTCCTTCTCATCCATTAATGGATTTCTTTTCATTGTTCAAATTCTGAAAATACACAATTTCAAAAAATAAAATTAATGTTGTAAAATTTAAATTATTATGTTAGTTTTTATTAAAAATATTCATAACATTTATTATTGATTAAATTCAAAATAAAATGAGTATAGTTTTATGCAATATTGGTTAACAAAATAAACTTGTTTCTATTGTCAAATATTAAACTAACATTTTTACACACTTTTTCATTCTTCAAAATACTGTTTTCATCTTGTAACATTAGCGAAGTTTGCATTAAAATCCTATGTCACTTGAAATTTTTATTTTCACTCTTACTGAGGATTGAAACTCCAACGTTTACGAGTATTTAACTTACAACTGATTTTTGCCAAGTACTCTAACCATAGCACCATGGGTTCTTGCAGAAAATTCTAGTATAAATTTTAAGAACTATTTTGTTTCTAATTATATCACTATTTTTTACCACAGACACACACACATATATATATATATATATAGATGTGTGTGTACACACACATATATATATATATATATATATATATATATATATATATATATATATATATATATATATATATAGTGACACCAAAAATGTCCGCACTTGTAAATTTTTTCAAAAACTACAATTTTTAGCTAAATTAAATATAACTTCTAATTAAATTTATGACTATTTATTACTACATATTATTTATATATATTTTATTTACATGGTAGTCACCACTTATCAAGGCCTGGAAGCCACTCGGTGATAAGGGTTATTGCGTGTACAGTAATCAAGGTGGCAGAATCATAGTAATCATTAGTGTTGGAGATTTGATAAAGTGTCTTACTTAAGGGGGCGGTTCATCAGTATTTTGCTTTAGTTAGACTTGAAGATATCACAGTTGTAGTCAGGTGGGAACCAGACAAACGGAAAAGAGTTCTACAGGCGTGCACTTTTAAGAAAGAAACTTTGGTCATGGAATCTACGTTTTGATATAGGCACAGATAAAGAGTGTGGAAAATTATTGACAGTGGTTTCAGCCAGACAGGTGTTTTTCATGAAAGATTGGCGAGATGAGACAGAGATTGAAGCTCAGACGAGCACTCGGCATCGAAATAACGATAAAGCAAAGACAGGCTCGCAACGTCTTCTGTTGGAGATAGTTTGCAGGGAAGGGAAAAGGGCATCCCCCACTAAAACACGAAGTCTATTTTGTACTCTGTCAAGGCAGGAAAGGCTGTTTTTTTCGCAGCTGTGGCAGCAGTACTCCATCCTTGGACGTACTTGACTTTTATATAGATAGAGGATTGCATCAGTAGTGAGATATCTTCTGGCAGCGGTAGAAGGACCTCACTATTTTCCCAGCGACCTTGGCAACAAACTTGATGTAAGTGTTGCACTTCAGATCAGGGGTAAAGGTCAAACCCAGAAGCTTGTCAAAATATGGAGCCTGCCCAAGACGAGAGCCATCCATTTCAAATGATGCCAGATGGGGATCAGAGCGTTGATGATGTAAAGATAGGAGCTTGGTTTCAGATGCATTAAAAGTAACCAGCCACCTCTTCTCCCATTGTACCACATGCTCAAGATCAGAGAGGAGAGAATCAGGGAGAACTTTGTCATTTACGGCCTTTGATGTGTTGCCATAGTTGGCCGTGTTATCAGCATATATGTCAACAAATGATTTAAGTATGTGTTTTGGGAGATCAATGATGTAGATCAGGAAGAGAGTTGGGCCCAGGATGGACCCCTGAGGGACTCCAGCATTAATACTTTGGCATCTGATTTCTGCCCGTCATCCACTTAATCCACTACTCTTATGAGCCTATCAGAGAGAAACGATTTAATAATTGAAAAAAACATTTCCAGTTATGAATTGAGTTGAGCATATTGAGAAGTGATACATGAATTACCATTAACATATAAAGTGATGCTGTTTCTTTAAACAAATAAAGCTTACATATTTCAGATGATTGTTAATTCATGACTCGCACAGAAGCCACCGATTAGGGTAATGGTTAGGAACCTTGACTGTCGTACAGGCAGTCGAGTTTCGATCCTGGCTTGAGGTAGTTTCCTGTCTATACACACTGGTGAGCTGTGAAACATTACTGTATGTGGATAACATTACATATATATTTTTTCTCTCCAGAACAGAAAGAGAACTGAACTTCTCATATGATATATGGCCTTTTTCTTGTACATCCTCGCCTAGAAATCCTGATGATGTCCCCTGAAATGGGGACGAAACATTGATTTTATTTTTGTTTTTACTCTTTTAGGTTTTTCCTTTTTATTCACATAACGTCTAAAGCATCGTTTTTATCTTGCTTTATGTTATTCATATATATATATATATATATATATATATATATATATATATACACTTACACCAAAAAAGTTCGAAGTTGTAATTTTTCAAAAACTACAAATTTACTTTAAATTTAATGTAACTGTATAAATAACGTACACATCATTTGATTCGCCTTTTATTACTCTATAATTTTACCTTTTCATATTTGACTTTAATTGACATATTCTAGTGTTCACGTCAATTACAAAAATTAACTACTAATCAAGAAGGTAAAAAGAAACTCCGTGCAATTAAATTTTTTTGTTTAAATGTAATTGTAGAATATTAATGCAACACAAATACAACAGGAACAATACAACAGGAACACAATGAACTAGTTAATATTTAGTAGCAAAGCCATCTTGCAATTTGACAATCTGCAATTTTTTGGGTTTTCCTTGAATTAGTCTGTGGCAATACTCTAGTGAAAGGGCATGCCACGTCTCTTCAATTTTTGTCGCAAAATCTATGTTATTTAAATCTATTGTTTCTATCTGGAAACATCTTGTGTCTTGCTGGTGGAGTTTTTTCTCTTCAGCTCATTTTAATATGTATTGTTATTAGTATTATATTGTTATTAGTACATATTGATTTTGCTCCGTGTTTTAGGAAACAGATGTTTAGTTTGTTTACATTATATAGATTGTAAGAATTGAAGTTTTGATACTAGCTCCATATTTAAAGATATATAAAGTGTTACTAGATTATTTTAATGATGGTAACCCGACGTGGCATTACATGACTTGGAAAATAAAAGAGACAAGAGTTTAATTGGTGTTGCGTGTTGAATGTGCACATATGCAAACACAGGCAGGACAGCCGGTAGCAAACGCACTGAAGGATGGAGTAAGGCTGTCAGAATTGATATTGTCATTGTTAAAAGTCAACTATTTCATGAGCACACCTCTCAAAAGTGAGCCCACCTGCTAAAGGCAGGTCACATATACAGCCTAGAGAAAAAGGAAAAAGACGAGAGAAGCCTACAGTCAGTTAGCAATCAACATCGCACAAATGTACAAGTTTAACAAAAACTGACTGCAAACATCCTTTTCATTTGGTGCCGTTTTTTGATCCGTTATTCTAACAAAGAATAAGGGAGCCTGAACGAACTGTAAACACACAATAAATAAGGGTTCTGTGATGTTTAGCAAAATGAAAAAACAAAGCAATAAAATAGGTGATATTTGAGTTTTTATCTTCGTGTTGCTGCTCAAATATATATATATATACATATATATATGTATATATATAATATATATATATATACATATATAAATACGCATATAAAAATATATATACATATATAAATACGCATGTGACGCACATAAGATAACAAGAAAACATATATATGCTCCAAATATTTTAAGCTCATTATTTTTCTCTCCCTTTCGTGTTTCTTAACAAAAAATGATTTTGAGTTGTTTAATTATCTTGTTCTTTCGTCAGTAGCATACTATTCTTATAATGAAGCAAGATCTATTTTCAAATTTTGTTCTTTCGTCAGTAGTATACTATTGTTATGATGAAGCAAGATCTATTTTCAAATTTTGTGCAGAGATATGAAAGAAACGAGATATATAATACTCAAATTTTATTTCAATGCCGCATATATTATTCAACTATACACAAACACGTTCTTGTAATACAACGTGCATGGTAGATGTGTGTGAAAATCAGCAGCTGCTGTAGGATAGCTGACTAGTGAAAATATAAGCATCAGTCATCTTAGCACATTAAGAAAGTGTGTCATATGCTGACGTTCCAGGAAAGAGAAGAAAAGGGGGAAAAGACAGACGTTGATGCAAAAAGAAAGCAATCGGACGTGTTTAGACTCATCTGCAGTGGGAGAGAAAATGTTCTGCATGGTCGAAAAAATGGAAGATGACGAAAACGACAAATGTCCTTCCATATTTTTTTTCTTGTGATCGTACCAGACGATGTGCGGGTCTGAGTTTTTGAAATATAATGACACTTTTCGAGTGTAAGAGCCACATTACATACTCTCATCTCTATATATCATCAGTGAGATTCAAAACCAAGATCTCAGTGACTGTGTCAGTTGCTCTATTACTGAGCCATGACTCAAAAACAGCACCTAAAGACTAGGTGGAAACTATTATTTCTATAGCAGCAGCACCGACACCTGACGGTTTGAGATTTTGAATTTTTTGTTTATAATCTGTGCTGATTGTTGCTAGCAGTTAACTTCTCTTCTAGCTTACCATATAAAAGGCCATTTCTCAGGCAACTGACAACATTCATAAGACAATTCAACATTGACAATCCGGTCTTCCTTTCATACTATTCGTACTGACAATACACTGAATGGGGCTTCTACTAACTCATTTCCCATTTCATTCGCATAGAAATGGCGACAGTTTGCATTGCACAATTGACCATCAACAATAAAACCAACAGTTTTGTAATTTTAGCTTTTCTTTCCTTTATTTTTTTGTAACACAACCAACTCTTTCAAGCACACACACACACACACACACACACACACACACACACAAGTAAGTGATGTTTCCCTACACAAATTCAATCGCTTTCACACACACACACACACAAATTCAATCGTTTTCACACACACACACACACACACACACACAAATTCAATCGTTTTCACACACACACAAATTCAATCGTTTTCACACACACACACACACACAAATTCAATCGTTTTCTCATTTTCTACACTTTTACTAACAAATAAAATTAATAAAATATTTTTAATGTTAGAATGAGACGTTGCCTTTCTATATCCTTTCAGCAGGTAAATATAAATTAGCAAATTATTATTAAACTAACAAATTTCTCGGGTAAATTCGATACACTGCCAATATTTTCCATTATTTGTGACACAGTGGGTTTGCACTGGAAGATGCGAACAGTGACCAAACATGGCATGTTATGTGTTCCAGTTTGTGCAAACATAGCTGGAGTTGAATTAGAGATGCCGGGAAAGACAGATGGGATTAAATTGGTCACTCCTGTGAAGGAAAAGTCTCAAAATGGAAGTATAGAGGAAACCCCCACTTCAAAGATATAAAATCCTACAGCATCTTTGGTCCTATCTTGAAGCGTTCCTTTAAACAGATTCGAGCTCCCCAAGCATGTATGATAAACCTTTGAGAAGTAGCAGAAACAGGTGACATCATGTTATGTTATATATGTATATATGTTGACATGCAAGCACACAGCAACACCTAGAAGAATCATTAAAGATCTGATGACAATAGTCCATTACATAAAAAACACAAACATACATAGTAACACGTCAACAATAAAACTATTTAAACCTTTATTTTTTTGTTACACAACTAACACTTTGAAGCACACACACATGCTAGCCCAGTAAGTTATGATTTTCCCTACACAAATTCAGCACATTCACTTATGAAAGTCCCATTAATAATAACTCCGACCGTTTTCATCTATCACAGTTAATGTACAACAAAATACAAAATCGTTTAATTTTATGTTGTCCTCACTTTTCAAAACAGAATTAAAGTTAAAGTGTATCATCACAATCTCGTGAGTAAATATGGGATTAACCTTATTTCGATGAAAAACAAAAACAACTTTTCGACATATACAAAATACAAGTAAAGAAAAAAACATGTGATTTGTTCATATCATTTGGATTATTTGGACTATTGTTCTCATCTTAATGTTATTTTTACAATGTTTGCACAATAAATAACACTCAAGATGAGAACAGTAGGCTTAATAATCTAAATAATCACTCCTCATCTAAAAAAAATTCAGAACCGTAATATTGTAAATTGTTTAAAAATCATGATTAATTTTTTATTTATTCTAAATTGTTTCTAAAGTTTGTTGAATGTATTTTCAAGAAAACTTAAAACTACAACATAAGTTTCTTTAATTACGAGCATTCTTTAAAAAAAACGAACAGAAAATTTGATAACTGCATTTCGAAATAAATTAACAGGAAAACTCTTTGGTATATACTTACATGTGTACACAGTTTCTAATACATCGATTCCTCATAATGAAACCAATCGATTAGAGTACGGACATTTAATTAAAGAAATCAGAAAACAACAACTGAATGTCATACAGAATTTTACCTCACTTATATCAAAGAATTATATTGCTTAATATCCGTAAAACTAGTTGTTTGCAACAAATTTAAATGCGATATTCGTTTTCAGCATACCTGAAAACTTATAGAAGACATCATGGAAAGAAACAATTTATCAAAACGGCTTTCAAGCCGCAAAAAAGAAAGAAAAAAAATATCACCATTACATTAAATTCATACAGAAAAGTGATCCCCACTTTTTGAAAAAGTAATTTCATCATATCATGAAAACTAATTATTTGTGCCACTTTTGAAGTATGTATTCGTTTTTAGTAACCCCGAAAACCATAAAAAGTTGTCATTGTAAAGAAATTTGTAGCGTTGGAAAGATTCAAGACATTGACCACAAAAAACAATGGTCAATGTCTAGAATCTTTACAACCCCTCCCAAAAGTTTCAATGACGACTTCTATTAGTTTTCGGGGGTGCTGAAAATAAATATATACTTTAAAAGTGGCGCAGAGAAATCATTTACATAATATAAAAAATTAACTTTTTCAAAAAGTGGGGGATCACTTTTCTTTATAAATTTTATGTAAAATGATCCCACACTGTATGCCCACCCAGTGAGAGGGAGCATTTTTTTTTATTTTTTGGGCTAACAATTTTTTTTTTCTGATTTCATGTTTCAATAAAGATACGAGGATATTAAGAACAAAAATAATGAAAAATTGTGATTCGTGTCATTCCTTATGTTATCAGTGGTTACCATTCTGCATGTGTAAACACACATATTTTTTTAATATTAAGCAATGTAATTTCTTATGTTATCGGTGGTGGTCGATTCAAATGCATAAAAAAATGGCTCCCACTGATAACAAAGAATTACATTGCTTAATATCTGAAAAATTACTTGTTTGTGGCAAATTTAAATGCGATATTTGTTTTCAGTATACCTGAAAAACTACAGAAATCGTTATGTTAAAGGTTATTGTTAACGTGGAAAGTAACAATTTACCTCCCACCCCAATCACCATGTGGCCAGAAAATGGGTGCCCATTTTACATTAAATTTATATAGAAAAGTGATAGGTGTGTCAGAAATTTCGTGAAAATAGTGAATAATTCCACCCCATCTTTCCAAGCTTATAACTCCTCGAAAAATGCAATTCAAGCCCTAATTTTTTTTTCAATTAAAGGAGCAAGGACCAAGGTTTCATTAAAAAAAAAAACAAAAAAAAAACGTGTTTTTTTAAAAAGGTTTTAAACTTCGGACTTTACAGGCAAATTTCTAAAAAACAGTATATTTTTTTTGTTTTAAATTTGAATATATTATGTATTGACCTTTTCTCTTCAATTTGTGAGTAAATAATTATTTATTTTTGGGTGTCTAAATTAATTATTATTAGACATTTAAAAATGAGAGGCGTGAATTATTCGATCCCCTGTCTTCCCAAGCTTATAACTACTCGAAAAATGTAATTCAAGCCCTAATTCTTTTTTCAATTAAAGGAGCAAGGACCAAGGTTCCATTAAAAAAAAAGAAAAAACAAATAACGTGGTTTAAAAAAAAGGTTTTAAACTTCAAACTTTACAGGTAAAATTCTAAAAGAACACTATGTTTTTTTTTAAATTTGAATATATTATTTATTGACCTTTTCTCTTCAATTTGTGAGTAAATAATTATTTACTTTTCGGTGACTAAATTAATTATTTACTTTTTAATAGACACTTAAAAAGGGGGGGGCGTGAATTAAAAAAAAACGTTTGTCTTAAATATTATATTCGATTTATTGGAAAGAACATAAAATTTCACATTGACCCTGAAAATATCGTAAAAATAGAATCAATAGAAAAATTTTGATAGATTTTTAAAGTTTAAAAATTGAAAAATATTGAGTTTAAAAATTGAAAAATATTGAGTTCGGAAAATTCATTACTGTTTAAAAAAATATTTCTATTACTTTTAAAACAACTGTAATAGTTTATTTTGGAAGTATAATCCATAAAGAAAATAAATAACCCACTTTTAACAGAGAAATTACGAGATTTTTATATTGTATTCGCAGTTTCGTGTTAGGGGTGTCAAAAATTCCTACAAAAATTCTGATACTGCTAGAAAAGTGATCCCCAACATTTGAAAAAGTAATTTCCTCATATCATGAAACCTAATTATTTACGCCACTTTTGAAGTATATATTCGTTTTTAGCACCACGGAAAACCTATAAAAGTCGTCATTAAATTTATAAAATTATTATATTTTCTTCAATGACGACTTTTAGTTTTCGGGGGTGCTGAAAACGGATATATACTTTAAAAGTGACATAGAAAAATAGTGTTCATGATATGAAAAATTTACTTTTTAAAAAAATTGGGTGTTCACTTTTCATTATAAATTTAATGTAAAATGAGCACCCACATTGTGGCCACCTAGTAATTTTTTTTTTTTTTTTGCCAACGTGCAGTGAAATACGCATTTCTCCAATGCTGAACATTGTTCATCATTATTTTTACAAGGAAAGAATTTTTACGTGTGTGACCTAGCCTTTTTTTTGGGGGGGGGGGGGCCTTAAAATTTGCGAATGATTTTTGTTATGATTTTATCTGTTTTTTGTTTGTTTTTGGGATTGATATTATTATTTTATTTTTTTTGCCGGAGTTTATTAACAGGAAAATTGGTAAAAAAAAAAAAACTGGTACTGGTCGCGATTAGAGTTCCCTGCCGAACACCCTAAAAACACACTGACTTCTCCCTACGCATGAGCAAAGGTCATGTTTTAGTTGCCATAGTAACTAAACGATCATGAATTTTTATCGACTTTGTTTTATTGTTTATGAATATTGAAATAAAAGACATTGCTACACATTTATTAATAATATCTCACTTTTAATCACTTTTATCGACTTTTTTTTACTGTTTTACTGTTTATGTGTCACTTTTATCGACTTTTTCTTTTCTTTTTTAATGGCATTTTCTTAAAATGAATATTAAAATAATTTCCCAACTGTTTTTATGTGTTTTTAGTTTTGTGTGTTGAATGAAACTTCTTTTTTTCTACTTCTACTATATGTCCTGGTCCACCGTCAAATGGTGACTTGTAATGTCTCTTAAATACTGATACCATTGAATAACGTTACTCTTGTGTAATTTGCACACATCAGTTGCTACAGACACAGGTAACTGTCTAGCCCATGAGTATACCACTCTGATAAAATCTGAGAAAGTCAATTTTGACCGTTTCAGATATGACCCGTTGGTTAGGCTTGCTGTTTGGGTTTTGTGCGTTTTGCAACGGAATCTTCTCGTCCCTCGGTAGTTAATGACTGTCATCTCTCGCTGACATACAATGCAGTTCATTTTTGAAGCAACTATCTTCCTTTCCTTAAGGAACTGATATGCGGATTCAAAATCCTTGGTCCATTCGGTTAGCTCTGTAAACATTTTGGAAAATAAAGTTGTCTTCTGTTGCAATCGAAGTAAATGAACAGGAACCAATTCCTTCCGGGCATGCGTAACTCTTCCTTACCGCAAGCCGGAACATTTGTTTCATCATTGTTGTAATGAAAAAAAAAGTTTCATTCAACACACAAAACTAAAAACACATAGTAATGATAAATGATTTATTTTATTCATTAAATGAAAAAAAGTTACAAATTTAAAAAAATAGTTGTTTATATGCGCATGTAAAAATGTTTATACAAGTGGGAAATTATTTTAATATTCATTTTAAGAAAATGCTATTAAAAAAGAAAAAATTCGATAAAAGTGAGACATAAACAGTAAAACGTAGTCATTTAAAAAAGAAAATGCTATTTAAAAAAGAAAAGAAAACGTCGATAAAAGTGACACATATACAGTAAAACAGTAAAAAAGTCGATAAAAGTGATTAAAAGTGAGATATTTTTAATAAATGTGTAGTAATGTCTTTTATTTCAATATTCATAAACAGTAAAACAAAGTCGATAAAAATTCATGATCGTTTAGTTACTATGGCAACTAAAACATGTCCTTTGCTCATGCGTAGGGAGAAGTCAGTGTTTTTTAGGGTGTTCGGCAGGGAACTCTAATCGCGACCAGTTTACTTGGGGAGGGGTCGGATATAATAAACAAACAAAATGAAAGCAAAGCAAAACAAAACAAAAACTTGGTGCTTATGCACTTATGTTACCGTTGATTTGAACAATTGAAATTTTTATTTTTTAATCAAAAATAATTATTAAAACAAAAATTTGCTGCTTATGCGCTTATGTTACCGTTGATTTGAACAATTGAAATTTTTATTTTTTTATAAAAAATAATTATTAAAACAAAAATTTGGTGCTTGTGCACTTATGTTACCGTTGATTTGAACAATTGAAATTTTTATGTTTGAATAAAAAATAATTATTAAAACAAAAATTTGGTGCTTGTGCACTTATGTTACCGTTGATTTGAACAATTGAAATTTTTATGTTTGAATAAAAAATAATTATTAAAACAAAAATTTGGTTCTTATGCACTTATGTTACCGTTGATTTGAACAATTGAAATTTTTATGTTTGAATAAAAAAAATTATTAAAACAAAAACAGTAATGTTCTTGTAGAGTAGTTTTTATTTTATTCAAGAAAATGTTGCACTTGGAGGCGTATCAGAACACGAAACCGCGAATAAAATATAATAAACTCGTAATTTCTCTTTTAAAAGTGAGCTGTTTCTTTTCTTCATGGATTATACTTCCAAAATAAACTATTACAGTTGTTTTAAAAGTAATAGAAATATATTTTTTAAACAGTAATGAATTTTACGAACTCAATATTTTTCAAATTTTAAACTTAAACATCTATCAAAATTTTTCTATTGATTCTATTTTTACGATATTTTCAGGGTCAATGTGAAATTTTATGCTCTTTCCAATAAACCGAATATCATATTTTAGACAAACGTTTTTTTTTTTAATTCACGCCCCCCCCCCATTTTCAAGTGTCTATTAAAAAGTAAATAATTAATTTACTCAAAGTTTTATATATCACAAATTGAAGAGAAAAGGTCAATAAATAATATATTCAAATTTAAAACAAAAAAAACGCAGTGTTTTTTTAGAAATTTACCTCTAAAGTTCGAAGTTTAAAAACCCTTTTTTAAACCACGTTGTTTGTTTTTATTTTTTTTTTAATGAAACCTTGGTACTTACTCCTTTAATTGAAAAAAAAATAGGGCTGGAATTACATTTTTCGAGTAGTTATAAGCTTGGAAAGACAGGGTGTCGAATAATTCACGCCTCCCATTTTGAAATATCTATTAAAAAGTAAATAATTAATTTACTCACCAAAGTGTTATATATCACAAATTGAAGAGAAAAGGTCAATAAATAATATATTCAAATTTAAAACAAAAAAAGTAGTGTGTTTTTTTAGAAATTTACCTCTAAAGTTCGAAGTTTAAAAACTTTTTTTTTTTAAAAGAAAACGTTGTTTGTTTTTATGCTTTTTTTTAAAAATGAAACCGTGGTCCTTGCTCCTTTACTTGAAAAAAAAATAGGGCTTGAATTACATTTTTCGAGGAGTTATAAGCTTGGAAAGACGGGGCGGAATTATTCACTATTTTTCACGAAATTTCTGACACATCTACTCATGCATTTATTGAGCCGTGCTGAAATAATGACATTATTTAGAAAGCTATTCTTAACATGAGGAGAGGGTGTTGCGTACCTATTCTGTACTTTCACGTAAAGATTTAATAAGAACAGGTATCGGTAAACTTTAATAAAACTTGAAAATACTATTTAAAAATAGCGCGGATCAATAAGTGCACTAGCACCAAATAACATTTCACTGTGTTTCGATCTACAACATTCCATGAGAGGTACGTACTCGCTAAAGTTTTTTGTTTATTAATTTTTATTGGCGACAAAGTAAAGTTAAAAAAAAAAGATACGGCAGGTATCGTAAAACTTTAATTTAACTTGAAAACAATATTCTCCAATTTTCCTATTAATAATTGCATCAACTCCGGCAAAAAAAAAAAAAAAAATCTTGGTGTTAGTGCACTTATTGATTCGCACGGCATAAGTACCAAACCAGGTAATCACTAAAAGGGGTACTTGAAGGTCGACATTGGTATATTAGCATAAGCTTTTTCTTTTTTTACATGTTACACAAACTTTAAATGGATAAAATATAATCACATAATTATTGGAAATGTGATTATCGTTATAAAAATTTAATTTAAATTAACCACGTTGTTTTACGAATAATGCAAGATGAAGTTTAAAATGATTAAATATATTTTATTTTATAATTTCACATTAAAAACATTTAACAATAAAAATAAATATTTGGGTACTTATGTATTTTTGGTACTGTGCTAAAATAATAATATTATTTAGAAAGCCATTCTTAACATGGGGAGGTGTTTTGTAAGTATTCTGTGCTTCCACCTTTCAATTAAAAAAAATAGTGAAACTTTAATTAAACCTGAAAAAAATATTTTAAAATAGCGTGGTACCAAAAATGCATAAGCACAAATTTTTGTTTAATTTTACAGTAGATTTTGTTCTTGGATGCATACGAGGGCAGATGGTACCGCACTATTTTTATATAGTTTTTTTTTCTTTCCGGGTTAAATTCAAGTTTAACGATGCTTTTCTTTTTAAATTGTAAGGTGAAAGTACAGAATAGTTACAAAACACCTCACATCCTCAGTAAGCATGTTTTTAAAAATAATAACGTTATTATTTCAGCACGACACCAAAATACATAAGCACCCAAAATTTCATTTTATTGGTCAATGTTTTTCATTTTAAATTATAAAATAAAATATATTTAATCATTTTAAAATTTCATCCTGCATTATTTTTTTAATTTGTTAAACAAAATGGTTAATTTTAATTAAATTTAATCACATGATTACATTTTCAATTTTAAAGTTTGTGAAACATGTAAAAACTAAAAAGTTTCTGCTAATATACCGGTGCCGCCCTTTAAGAGTCCCTTTTAGTGATTACTTGGTTCGAGAATATTTGTACAACTAAACGGCAAATCTGCCCAGATTATTTCATTGTAAAAATAATGATGTCTCCCTTAATTGAATAACGTTCAACATCGTAGCCGATGTGTATTTCGCTAGTGGGGTAGCACTCGTGTACGTCGGCCTTTTTTTTCTGATTTCATGTTTCAATAAAGACACAAGACATTACAGAACAAAAAATCAAGAAAAATGTTTTCAATTCTATACGCGAAAGCGCATACAGGATTGGCCACCGCTGATAACATACGTATTGACCTTTTTTATGTTTAAGTCAGCATTGAAAAAATAAATCTGATAGATTTCGATAATAATCCAATAAAAAAAAGATGAAAATAAAAAATACACATACGTGCGCCATGTAGTATTACTTACGTTTTTGTTTTATAATCTGCTTTCGATTAACTTTATCTGCTTTTATAAAGGAAACGATTTTTCAAATGTGATTGACTTTACAAGCTCAACTTAACATTCAAGATGACGAACGGAAGAGCAAGTTCGTAGAAAACAAAATTGAAGAGGAAAATGAAAAAGAAATTATTTCGAAATAGAGCCGACCTATTTGGTGAATATCATGGATAAAATTAGTTTTATTTAATACTAGCTCGGGTCTTTAGAGGTGTGTGTTGATGAAAAAAGAAAGAAAAAAGAAGTGGTAGTAGGCAGGCAGGCTCGAATTTGTACCGTGAAGGAGGAAAAGAACGTGAAATTAAACGTGACGTCTTTGCCGTTGCATCCATCGCCAAACCGGAAGTGACGAAGGTTTAAATTAAGGCTAGTCAATCGAAAAGAGGGGATTACTCTAAAAAAAAAAAATATCGGCGACCCCTCCCTCTAGAAAAATGCCCAGTTGAGGGCGAAGGAATGAGTGTTTTTGGCCAATTTTTCGTCTGAAGGGTCGAGCTTCAAAACAATACCAATTTCCTGAAAATCCGTCGCCTGTGTCTAAAGTTTTAGGCAGACATACAAACAAACATAGATACACACATTTAAACAGACAGGTGTAATCTATAATATAGAGTATATTGGACCCAAGTAATAATTTTAAAAGTTTAAAAAAATGACTCATGAAAATCGAAACAAAAACGTTTAGCTTACGATTTACTTTTTCATTTGCCGTTAACGACTGTACTATGAAAACATGTTTACTGCATAGCTAAAAATTTAAACATGAACCAATTGCTATTACGTCATGCATGCATATTCGTAATTCTCTCGCTCGACTTTCACCTGGCAAATTTCATTTTTTTTATTTTTCACACATTTGAACCGATTTTCCCGGGATAAAATCCAAATATGAATTTTTGCATAATTTCAAATATCTATATATGAAGTTTCATGCCTCTAGATCAAAAACTGAGGGAAAAGTTTGTTAGGTAAATCTTTTCAACAAATATAGATACGTATAGATAAATATATATAGAAAGAGGTTTGTATGTAAATATAACATTTTTATGCAAATATTACACAAGTATAAATCATGTAGAATATCTGCATGAATATGTAATACGTAATAGTTAAAGATGATCATCCCATAATAAAACCGAAAAACTAAAAGGGAATTAATTAAAATTAATGTTTAAAAGAATATGCAAATTAGCTAGATCTTTTGCAGATGAATGCAATTCCACGAACCATATATAACAAAGTTGTATTTTCTTTTTTAAATAAATAGAAAACATAATTTTTTAATATGAATATCAATATACAAAAATAATAATAATTATTATAGGTCAGTATATATACAGTATAAGAAGACCCATAACCCATTGGGTCAAATAAATATTTAATGTAGATGTTAACAATAGGGCCAATAAAAGACAAGACAATAATATGCAGAGAAGGTATCCGTTTTAGAAAATAATCTTATTAGGTACAGAATATGTAAAACCCTCGCAAATCCCTGTTAAAAACGGATGTCGATAAAAATAACGTTATTATATCAGCAAAGTGCATATTCTACGCAAGTACCGATTTTGTCTGTTTTTTTTTGACACCCTATAAATTTTGTAATATTTTCTTAAAATTACTTCGGTTTACATTTGAAGTGTTTAGATGAGTTTTCAGAAACCATGCACGCCGCCCAATAAAAAATATCTACATGTCTGCTAATGTTTATAAATGTTTTGCTAAATCTTGTAATTTTTCCACAAATGAACTTTAACTTTTTACGCAAAACTGTCGGCATAGATGGATGTTCATAAAACATGCAGAGTGTCTAATAAAAAATATATGGATATGGATATTTATACTGTAAAAGCATCTTAAAAATTATTTATTGGAATTTAGACTGCAGTGCACAAGCACCTTCAAAATTGTCAAAGCGGACCTATACTGCACAAGCACCTTCACAATTGTCAAATCGGACCTATATTGCACAAGCAGCTTCAAAACTGTCAAATCGGACTTATACTGTGTTTATTTGTTTATGCTGTTATGGGTTTATGTTTGTGTATGCATGTTCAACTGGCGTCATAAACCGGGTGGTGGGTTACAACACTCGTTACAAGGTCAACTGAGTTTTATAAGTATATAGATAGACAAGTACCTTTTTTCTAATTTTTAAATGAAAGAACTCAATACTTTTCTGAAATTTTCTGTTGTGTTAAATATTTTATACATCAGGGGGTAAGAATGTGTTGTTTTTTTTATTTGGTTGCTATTGTGAAGAAGCACATTATTTTTTAGATGTAAGTTATACTACTCGAATATTTAACGGGATTTACAGTTTTAATAACTTATATATTATAAAGATATTCTTTATATTTTATGTGAGTATTATACTGCACAAGTACCTCATTTCTTGGGTAAGATACTGTGCAAGTATCTTATTTCTTATATAAGGATGAAACTACTCTATGATTTTACATAAGTTTTTCATATGAGTACTATACTGCACAAGTACCTTATTTCTTGGATAGAATTTCTTGTACACATAAATACATTAACAAAGTAAGTGAACATTGTATGTGATTTTTGGAATATGACATCTATAGATATATACACACATATACATTACATATAATTCATAATGATCAGTTAATTAGTTTGGGAGTTGATCCAATACACAAAAAGATTTAATCATATACATATCCTTAACATTGATAATGATCTGTTCATTAGTTTAGGAGTGAATCCAACACGTACAAATACACAGACATATATACATAAATAAAAATAATAATGATCGGTTAATTAATTTAGGAGTGAATCCAATGTACAGAAATATATAATCATATACACATCATTAAAATTAATAATGATCGGTTAATTAGTTTAGCAGCGAATCAAATACATACAGATATTAACACATAATTAAAATTTATAATGATCGGTTAAATAGTTTAGGAATGAATTCAATACAAAATTTCATTACTGGATCTATTTACGTGATTATTGGAATGTAACAAATAAGCCGATATATAATATATCCTATATATTTCGAATATGATATTTTCATTATATACAGCAAAAACAGTTTTCCGTATTTTGTTTATATAAAAGTGTTCTTTTATAATTATTATGTAACATGTAAAAGTCAAGAATATCGGAATGTAACAAACAAAAAGTAACGGTGGAGCTCGAACCCGCAGTGCTGGCGTTAGTAATCGATGACGCTACTCGTTGCACCAAAGAGACAACTGCTTTCATAAACTTGTAAATAAATAAAAATAAAATATAAAAATAAATAAATCTCTATAAAAATAATATATAAAAATAAATAAATCTCTGTTACAGATCGTGCGCATGCGCAAACGACGCCATTGTCGCTATGCTCGTAAGTTGTCATTTCTTTCAAGTTTAACAACTTTTTTTTAACCCCTTAGCAATTGTTTTAGCTCTAATAAAATGTTGTTTTGGCTCTAATAAAATTCTGCACCCAAAAATGCAATCTTTTGAGCTATTGCACGTCGTCTTCCGATCATCCGTCTAGGACGATATACAATTTGAAAAACGGAGACAGACACATACACATAGTGAGTTTTATATATTAGATTTTAATATTTACATGAGAGAACAGATTACAAGTTTCATCTTTATTAATTCTCAATTTATTGGCGGAAACTGATTGGTGAACATAGTTTAGAAAGCTTATATTTTTTAATCGATTTCCGATTATTTTTTTAACGTGTTTTAAAGATTAAAGCTTAAAGTTAATCGATAATCTTTGACTGATTACTTACCATGTGTGTAATTCGGCTCATGGAAATAATTTTCCACGAATTCCAATTAAGACAACAAAACATCGAACCGGAAATGTAAATATGAAACAAAACATTTCGTTTTCTTTTTAATTCCCATTTTCTCAGTTTTTTTTATTAATGAAATGAAACAAAACAGGTTTATTTTTTTTTTGTTTTGTTTGTTTCTTTTTTATCGATATTAAAATTGTTTTTGTTTTCCTTTTATTTTTATTTCTGTTTTCTTTTTATTAAGTTATTTTTTTTGGGGGGGGGTCTTCTATTTAAGTAAATGTTCCACCCTCAAATTTAAAATCACTACTATTTAAGGTTTTTCGGGCCGCTGAAAATGAAAACAACGTTTAAATTTTCAGGAAGCCAATAGTTTTTCAGACATGAAAAAATTATCGTGTGAAAATGAGGGGGACCTCATTTCTATATTAATTTCACGTAAACTGAGCACCCACTTTATGGCCACCTTTTTAGGGGGGTGTAATATTTTTAAGGGGGTGTTTATTTGGTAATTGTGACCAACCAAACAACCAGCAAAAAGGTACGCTTGGGCTTACAACAACGACCACTAGTTATAACAAAGAATTACAATGTTAAAAAAAATTATACATAAAAAAATTGTAATGAAAAATGTTTTCCTGACGACGTCAGAAACTGAGAAATTCAGCTAAATCTAGAAGTTAAATAAATTCATTGTAAAAAATTCCTTGTGTTGGAATTTTTTTGGTACCAATAATGGTGCATCCACCTGTTTACATTTATTATTGTTTATCTGGTTCTTGTATTTGATTTTTTGTATTTTGTATCTTTTTTTATTCTTAGTTTCGTTCATTTTGGGTTTGTACGAAATTCCCTTTAATTGGAAGAAAAGGGAAATGCTAGCTCCGTGATGAGGTCACGAGTCCAGCCCAAGATCCGCCCTCTTTTTAAATTCCGGCAACGAGGATATTGAACTTCGTTTCATTGCCCGGCACTGAAAATGGAATTTTGACGAGCCTCCTTCAAAGAAGAAAACCCGGCAAGAATACCCTGGGCATGGGACGAGGAATGCTTCTGAAGAATATCTACATGGCTACGGTTTTGCATGTATTTTTGAAGGAGTGTAATTATTTTTAAAAATACCTTATTTGACGTGACAAGGAATTTTGGAATCTCCTACAAAAAAGAAAACCCGGCAAAAATACCCCGGATATGCAACATACTGACATGCAGAAGTTCAAGTGTAACGTGAACTGACATCTTGCTGTCCAACTCCCCACATAGTACCCCTGTAGCTTATGTCCCTGATAGTAGCCCCCTTCATTAAAGTGGCAATGTGCCTTGTTTGGGGTGAAAATGTAAAAAATAAACCTTATTGACGCCGTAATAGTGAAGAATAGGGGCTTCAATGATGAGTTTTTTCATCTGAATAAATGCTGTTACATGTTCTGACAGTCAGTCAAAGACAGATTCCTTTTCCAGAAAGCGTCGCAGTGGTTCACGTACTGTACTGAGTTTGGGTGCAAACTTGGCAAGGTAGTTTACTGAATCACTGAACGCCTTGGATGTCTGTAGGATGTTGCATCTCTGATATTGCTTTGACTTTCTCTGGATCCGGTGCAAACCTTTGTGCACTGAAATTATTTCCAATGTGACTAACAGAGGTTCTTTTGAAGTTGAACTTAGTAAGGTTGACCTTTACTCCTTCTTTGTGGCATCTCTCTAGAGGTGCCATATGGGCAGCATCATGGCTTTTTTCAACTTCTGCATCACTATCACTGGACCCGTACAGTATGTGTTCGAACATGTTTTTTCCTCACATACACACACCCACATGTATACACACACATATGCAAAGACACATACATATATTCACGTTCACGTATATACATTCACATTCATGTGCATACAACCACGCTAACGTACACACATGTACGCACACATACATGCACATATATGCACACATGGGAAACGTCACTTCCCCTGAAAGGAAATCCAGACATGCGTAGTCAGAACACTAACTCTGGTATAAAAGTCAACAACACCATACAACATCCTTTTTCTTCCCTTTTTGCTTTGGTTCATCAAGTTTGCGTCCACAGCTCTTGGCTTGAAGAGTTTTCCACGTGGATGACAACTACCTTGTACGTGCGGCTTTACTGAAGTGAACCCTCTTTCTTTCTTTTTTTACATGCTGGACTGACATTTTTCGTTCCTCTACCTCATTCCTTTTTTTCCACGCGGTTAGTCGTCAACAACTGAATGAACACTTTCCACCAAATCCTTTATTTTCGAAAGAAAATAATGACATGTTTATTTTATTCAGCAGTTGAGTTTTGTTTCTTTCTTTCAATTCATTCATTATTTTTTTTTTGTAGTGGGTTAGGATTATTATATCCTGGTCCGCAACAAATGATGGTGCCCCCGTTATTTCAATATTTTCTTTTGTAGCAGGTTAAGATTATTATATCCTGGTCCGCAACATATGGTATCGTCTGCTATCTCTTGTATGTTATGCAATCCTTTATTTAGCTCGTCTACAATTGCCTGAAGTAAGCCGTCTTTGGCATCTACAACTGAGAAGAGTCTGGTGTTGTTCATTTCCCTTGTGATTTCCTCGACTGTAGGGGTTGTGTAGTGGTTGCACCTGATCGCCTTATTCAGGTGATATGGGTCGATGCATATTGACAATTTATTAGGTTTCTGTATGAGGACTAGGTTGTTGATCCATGAAGTTGGCTCAGTGACCCAGGTTATTATTTCTTCGTTGACCATTTCGTCAAGTTTTCTTTCTAACTCAGTTTAAGTGGCAGAGGGATACGGCGAGGACTATTTTGCATAGGCTTCCCAGTCCAGAGAAAATGTCGCTGTAGTTGGTGATGATTTCTTCTTTTGTGATTGGTGTTGCCTCCTTTACTTCACTCAGCTGTCGCACACATTCTGTGTTAAAAGCTATGAGTTTCAGTGCAGAGCTAGCCCGTTCACAAATGTGATGGTGAGTTGCTATCTACGACATTTTTTTATTCCCTTCACTTTTTGTTTGGATCAATTTCAATTCTATATTCACCTGGTAGTCTTCTCAATCCAGAGAAAATGTCGCTTTAGTTGCTGAGGATTTCTGTCGCATACATCCTGTGTTAAAAGCTATGAGCCTCAGTGCAGAGCTATCCCATCTAGAAAATGAAGGTGACCTTTTTTATTTCCTTCACTTCACACTGGAATGTTATTGAGCCCGAAGGTTGAAGTACAGAGTTGCCATACAGCTTGGACTTTGTGAAAGACGGTTGTAATGTTAGTAATGCGTTTGCAGTCAGCAAAGGCCATGGTACTGCAGCTTGCCGCAGTGTCAATTTAGAATTTGCATAAGGTTTTTCTATTGTCTCCCGGAGTGGATATGCGAACGTCTGCCTGATAGTGTTTGCGATCTGTGAAACTTTTCAGGGCATAGATGCTTTCGTCACTGCTGACTGTTTCTGTTTCCGCATAGCGCACCTTTGCTCTTTGCTGAGTTGAGGATGTATTTTGCCGTTGTGATGGGGTTGGTTGCGCCTGGGATTGGTAAGAGTCCATAAGCTTGACACTTTCCTTTGTCATGGCTCTGTCCACAGAATTTGCAGTCCTTTATGAATTATTGTAGCTTTTTCTTATCTCCCTTGGTGTAGTAGATAGTTTCTCTGGGGTTGTTCAGTTTGCCGAGCTGTTATTCAGCCTGTTCAGTGCTCCTCCAAATATCTATCGCCCTGTCTAGAGTGAGTCCAGATTCACTGAGGAGCCTGGCCCAAACATTATTATTATTGGTGCCTGTAACTATTTGGTCACGCAGTAGCTCATCCTCAAGGGCGCCGTAGTCACGTTTTAATTAAGTGTCTTAATTTGATCAAATGCGTGTCAAATTTTCCGCCCTGTTTCCGTGTACAGGAATTAAACATATACCGTTGGTATATGATGTTCTGTTTGGGTTCAAAGTACTATGTCAGTTTTACATTTTTTTTTGTGTTTGCTCCTTCCTCTGCCAACTTCGGCGGGTTTTGTATATTTGCAAACATTCCTTGCTGATTAGTGAAAGAAGTGTACCTACCTGTGCGTTTGCTGTCCCCCCCCAATTTCTGCTACGGCTGCATAGTTCTCCCATGTTAGTTTGAAAAGTGTCCAGTTTTCTCACAAATCGTCACTCATTTCCATTTTTGCTGGTGGTGGAATTGCATACACCATGTTTATTGATGAAGAGGTTTTGTTAAAATTCTGAGCTTGTTTAAATCCACGTGGTCCGATAAATGTCTCTTCTGTACGGAGACAAGAGTGTACGTAAGACTAGAGTCAACAGTATACTAGAGTATACTGCGTGGGTTTTTGCTTAACATGTGTTGGAAGTGTTCACTAAGTGTATATGGGTCATTCCGAAGAGAGAAATCCCACTGAAACCATGTAAAGTAGCAAGAAGCAGAGAAAACACGAAGTGCCGCAGTTTTTTTGCCTGAAAATGGTGGCCTGCAAAGGTAGTCGTGTTTTTACTTACATAGTTTGGCAGGAGGTTGTAGTCACAGCTACGTACTTTGTTGTAGCCATAGCTACGTACTTCATAACATCTTTGAATTTTAAAGTATTCATCAAAACATGTCCTTTGTTTTTAGTTGTTTTTTCCCCTACAGTGGCATAACTGAACCATTATATATGTAGTGTTTGTTTGCTTGGTGAAGTGTATGGAAAAGTGAAGACAGCTTTATTAGCAAAGACTCTAATCCGATGGTGGACTCAGATAAGTTAAACCCAGGTACGTGCAAAATGAATGGCCTTTAGGGAGTTGAGTTGGTGCTTTTTGGGCACTCCCTAATAAAATAAATAATTCAACACAAGTTACTGAATAAACGAACAAACAACTTTGTAAAACTTAACAAGGAGAAGGTTTATTGAAGCGAGTCAGGGTAAGATGCCAAAAAGATATAATGCGGATAAAACTTGTCTGCCTTTGCCCGGTAGTTATTCCCAAGTGGGAATCGTCGATATCGGTGTAGGCAGACAGGGAGAGTGAGGAAACAGGTCTGCTCTCTTTGGTGTCTGGCTGGAAAAGAAGGGGTTTTTCTCGTCCGGAACGGAAGCAGTTAGAGTTCCTAGGAGGTAAGGAAAGTCGCTGTGCTATGCCTCTGATTGGTCAGTATGTGCCATATCGCACAGTCAGGGGAGGCACTGACGAACAAGTGTTTTGACTACAGGCCGATCCCCAAAATGCATAAACAATTTGACCCCTCCCCTCATTTGAAAATTCACAAAAATTAAGGAAATGAACCCATTTTTCATGAAATTTTCAGTATTTATTAACCACCACAGAATATATTGAACTTGTTATTTTTTTAAATTTTAGTGAAAATGTATCATTTTTTATAAACCAAAACACTTTTACTAAATTTAAAATTTAAGAACTAAAAAGATAACTTATGAATTTCTGTTTGCCTTTTTTATATAAAAATAAAGCAATGTAGATATCAACAATTAAAAATCTTTTTAATATTTCAGGAACATTATGATAAGCAGTATTCATTCAATATGTTCACAAAAAATAATATCATTTAAAAAATATTTAATGTGGTTTTAATGATAAAAATTATCACAAAAATTTCAAATCTAATATCATAATATTGTTCTTGTAATAATGATGGTGCAGACATCAGCGTAAGAATTATTTTATAATCTTGCAAAAAAAAGAAAATTAAATTTAAATCCAGGACATTGGTGTTATTTTTAATAATGTGCAATTTATTATTATTTTTAAATTATTAATTTAGACAAATACGGATGCGTTGATAGATTGTACTGGCTTGGGCGGGGGGGGGGGGTCTAATTGTTTTTTTGTTTTTTTTTTTTGAACAAACGAGGTGTATTTTTGGGTTTATATTACTGTACACATAGATTCGAAAAAGTTGTCAAAAAACAAATGTATAACAAATAAATGTTATCAAAAGCAACATGAGTTACCTAACTGGATAATTTTCTAGTGTTTTCATTTAACGTAACATGTTTATTCAGCTCAAAAAACATACAGTGTTTACCGATGTATTGGAACATTCAAAATGGCGCCTGACTCTCTCTCTCTCTCTCTCTCTCTCTTTGAAACGGTAAGTTTGAGAAAAGGAATTAAAAATAAAAAATATGCAAAATACTGTTAAAAACCCACCGAATATATGTCAGCCTATGTTGCGGTAACATATATTGAGCGAGTTTCTAACAGTATTTTGTCTAGTTTTTTTATTTATAACTCTTTTTTCAAACCTTACCGTGTCTAAGAGAGAGTCGGGTGCCATTTTAAATTTTCCAATGCATCGGTAAACACTGTAGGTTTTTCGAGCTGAATAAACATGTTACATTTGATAAAAACACTAAAAATATATCCAGTTAGATAGAAAAGTAACTTATCTTGCCTTTGATAACATTTATTTGTTATATATTTCTTTGTTGACAACTTTTTCGAATCTATGTGTACAGTAATACAAACCCGCATTTTTTTTTTAATCAATATCTTAAGACTTTACTTTATTAATAATATCTGAAATAATCTCAACAAACTAATATTAATCTTTCAAGTAAAGTTTAAGTTTCTAACGACGCCATAAAAACATTTCACGTGTTTTTTTTTGTTTTTTTTTCACATGTAATATTTTTCCGTGAAGACTTAAAGCACGTACAATATGGTTCTTTTTCAATATTTTCATTTTTAATGTGTCTAGTAAACTGCACAAGCACCCGATTAACTTTAGACTTAAATGTTTAAAATACAATAAAAAAAAACAGGTATTTAAAAAAAATATATACAAATAAAAATAAATAAATAAAAATACGAAAAAGGAGCTTTAAAACAATAATAAAGATGAAACTTGTAATCTGTTCTCTCTTATGTAAATATTAAAATGTTAAATAAAATAATACTAATTTTATCCGTGATATTCACCAAATAGATCGGCTCTATTTCGAGATGATTTCTTTTTCATTTTTCCTCTTCAATTTTGTTTTCTGCGAACTTGGTCTTCCGTTCGTCATCTTGAATGTTAAGTTGAGCTTGTAAAGTCAATCACATTTGAAAAAGCGTTTCCTTTATAAAAAAGTAGATAAAGTTAATCGAAAGCAGATTATTTTAAAAAAAAAACGTAAGTATTAGTATCGATTTTTGCGCATTTGCAGAATACGTTAAAAATGTAAGGAAGATAACTACATTTACTAAGCGAATAATCCTAATGAAAATGTTGATTTATTGTTGAATATTTTTCGGTATCGATTGTTTTTGTTTTCAATATTGACTTAAACATAAAAATAACAAGTTTGTATTATTGTACACATATATTCGAAAAAGTTGTCAACAAACAAATATATAGCAAATAAATGTTATCAAATGCAAGATAAGTTACTTTTCTACCAAACTGGATATATTTTTTGTGTTTTTATTCAATGTAACATGTTTATTCAGCTCGAAAAGCATACAGTGTTTATCGATGTAATGGAAAATTCAAAATGGCACCGACTCTCTCGTTAACACGTTCTGGAAAAGGTGTTATAAATAATAAACTAGACAAAATACTGTTAGAAATTTGCTCAATATATGTTTCCGTGACATAGGTTGACATATATTCGTTGGTTTTTTTATTATTATTTTCTCTAGTTTATTATTTATAACACGTTTTCCCAAACTTACCGTGTTAAAGAGAGAGTCGGGCGCCATTTTGAATTTTCCAATACATCGGTAAACACTGCATGTTTTTCGAGCTGAATAAACATGTTACATTGAATAAAAACACAAAAATATATCCAGTTAGGTATCAAAGTAACTTATCTTGCTTTTGATAACATTTATTTGTTATATATTTGTTTGTTGACAACTTTTTCGAATCTATGTGTACAGTAATACAAACCCAAAATAACTTTCTTAATGAAAAAAATAATTTTATAAATTTTAAATATTTTTAACTATTTTTTTTTTTTACCAAAAAACAAAACTATAAATCTTAAATGTTTTTCATTGTTTAATGTTTTTTGTTTTCATCATTTTTCAATTTCCACGGTGGATTATTATCATTAATCTGTTATTTTATTTTCAAAACTTAAGCATAAAAAACAACGGTCAATGTCTAGAATCTGACGGAAAGCAAAAAAAAAAAAAAAAAAAAAAAAAAAAAAAAAAAAAAATCCAACATTCCTTACAATAAAAACTTTTATAGTTTTCGGGTGTGCTAAAAACGAATATATACTTCAAAAGTGACGCAGAGAATTAGATTTCATGATATGAGGAAATTACTTTTTCCAAAAGTGGAAATCACTTTTATTTTAAATATAAATTTAATGTAAAATGAGCGGTACTAGTGCACTTATTGATACATGCTGAAATAATAATGTTATTTTTAGAAAGCCATTCTTAACATGGGGAAAGGAGGGTGTTTGGTATTAAGTGATCTTCACTGGTTTAAAGTAAAAAAACAAAATGCTTAACGCATGCATGGAAGTGGTACATTCCTGTGTACTTGTCATTAATCTACCAGATTATCAAAAAAAATTTTTCAATATTTACAATTTTTTAGTTGTGTTCTGTTTCTAATACAAAGTTTTAGTAAATCGATCCCCCATTTTAGAAACATCGACTTTTTTTAGCCAATTTTGAAAATTTAGCTTTGTTTTTGTAGACTTTTTGATATTTAGTTGTTTTCTCCTTTTTTTAATTAAATGTTTGTATTCTAATCGATTGGTTTAAATATGAGGGATCGATGTATGTACACACATAAGTATACCAAAGTGTTTTCCTGTTAATTTGGAAATGCAGTTATCAAATTTTCTCTTCGTTTGTTTAAAGAATGCTCATAATTAAATAAACTTATGTTGTATTTTTAAGTTCTCTCAAAAATACATTCAACAAACCTTACAAATAACTTTGACTAAATTTAAAAATAATCATGATTTTTAAACAAATTACAATATTACGGTTCTGAATTTTTTAGATGAGGAATGATTCTTTGTATTATTTAGATTATTAAGACTACTGTTCTCATCTTGTTTTTGTTCTGTCTGCATCTTGAGTGTTATTTATTGTGCAAACATTGTAAAAATAACATTTAAGATGAGAACAATAGTCCAAATAATCCAAATGATACAAATAAATCACAACATTCTGTTTTGAAAAGTGAAGCTTAGGGATATTAACTTTGATGGATGAAAAGGAAGTTATTATGAATTGGCCTTTATTAGATGTTCTGAATTTGTGTATGGAAAATCATAACAATTGTTCGTATTCATAAACGGTTTTCTTCCATTTGTTCATCTGCATCTTTAAATCTAAACACTTCCTTATCTGCCTCTTGTTTCCCAATTAAATCAAAACCCAATAACGTATGATGTTCGTGTGATACTGATGAGCCTTTTACCTTCTTATATGACACAAACTCTATTGAATCAAAATGATCTGAGTTTATCGCACCTACCAAGTAATTCCTACCGTGTATTTCTACCAGGGAACGTCACTGTCGCTGCTCAAATCCACGGTGCACAACAAGAGATCCACACAAACATTTTCCTTCTCTTTCAAAGTTCCCCTCTGTATTTTCCTATTCTGTATAGGCGAGTTTAATATTAATATTGAATAAATATTCTAGATGTATGTGATTTTTATAGACGGTGACCTTCATATTATGAAAATATTCATTCAAGTTATTAAGGGCATAGTGTATCGTGTAATTATTAAATTATCGTGTATGCTTCTTTTTTCTATAGTCGACCATCTTGTCTGCATATTACTAAGTTTATGGGATAAGAAGTAAATTGGTTTTTTCAATCTTCATGCTTGCTCTGATCAGTGTACAGTTTTTATGCTCTCGGGAATTTAATTCTTTTGTTCATCAAGCATAATAATCACAATAATGTAACAAGCCACTCTACACTTGGTTGGTATTGTTCATTATATGCAATCGAAACTTACAACTTACAAACATTTCTAAAACCTGCACAAATTATGCATGTATGCAGATGCTGGTGTTTTAACATAATTTTCTGTGCTGATCCAACTATTGATTTAATATGGGCATCATCTTCTAGAGCTATATACTCGTCAAATATTTTTATCATTCCTAGACCGAAGTACATCCTCACCTCATTTTTCTTAAGCCAGTAATGGTTTAGTATCACATAATTATTTCGCCATTTACAATAGCAATTATGACAAACTAACCTCATCGTCTTATGAATTTGCTACCAGTTGTCATGCATGCGTTTGCACGTGTGCACCTTCACGCTATACCAAGGAATTAAACTCCTGTCTCTTTTACTTTCAAGTCATGTGATTCCATTTGGGGTTAACATCATTAAAAGACTTTCATAACACCCCAAATGTCTTAATATCTTTAAATATGTAGCCAGTCAATTCTTACAATCTATACAATGTAAACAATGTGACAGTTTGTTTTCTACAATACCGAGCAAAAGCAATATTACTTTTTTACATGAAGGTCACCACTTATCAACGCCACGAAGCCACTCGGGGATAAGGGTTATTTTGTGAACAGTAATCAATGGGATAGTGTTGCAGTATTCATTAGTATTAAAGATTTGATAAAGTCTCATTACTCAGGGGGCGGTTCATCAGGGATTTGTCTATGTTAGACTTGAAGACATCCATGTTGAAGTAAGGAGGGAAACAGGCAAGCGGTAGAAAGTTACACAGGCGTGCAGTTCTAAGAAATAATACATATCAAAGTGAGGTGGAAAATTTAAGAGAAACCCTCCACCAGAGAACTAGACACGAGAGTATTCAAGTGTGATTCGACTCTCCAGAAATATGTTGTGTGTGTGCAGTTGCTTGTGTAAAAATCATAGCTAAGAGATTCCATGTAGATGTGGAAAATTATACAACTGTGAGCCATGTCATTCATTAACAGTAAGGTTGGAAAAACATTGAAGAGCTGTAATATGTGGAGAGATTGAAAAAACAAGAAATCACTCGCAGATTGAAATGTGATGAGAAAACGATTAGAGCGACTGCACTAAAGCATAAAAAAACTTGCAGTGTTCGTGATGTCCATAAATCTGAGTTACTTTTTACAGGGAAGAATGCTATCTAGATCCAGAGCGTCAGAAACAGATTTGAATGGCTTCCCAAATCCAACAAGTGTAATCTTGTTAAGAAGTATTCTCTTTCTACAGTTAAGAACAAATTGAAGGAATTTAATTTGTGAGACTGTTTCAAGATGCAAGCCAATGATTACTGTAAAGAACAGAAAGTGCAATCTGGACTTCATCAGATGCATTAAAGATCATGATTTCATATTAGTCAAAAGTGATTTTTAGCAATGGAAGAAAATCTTATAGGCAAGGCACTGATTGTAGGCATTACATCAGTCGAAGGGAGGAAGAAGAATTAATCCTAGGTGCATAGTTTCAATGCTACAAGGTGGTTGAGGTTTAGTATTAATGTTGCATATTATTAGTGCCTATAGTTCGCTAGCAAGATCGAATAAATTCGACCAAGTATATTAATGTGTTGACTGGGCATTTTCTACCCTACTTTGACCGGAATTTGGATTATAATTCCATCTTTATGTAGGATAGCGCTCCCATTCACACAACTGACAGTGTCAAGAGGTTACTTGAATGGCATGGTATTCCATTTTTGAATTGGTCTGCACAATCTCCAGACCTCAATCCTATAAAAAAACGTATGACATTACATCAGGCTTAAGCTAAATAATGATAAAATTTCAAATCGGGAAGAATTTTGGACAAAAATGAAAGAGAAATACGATACCCTTTTACCGGAGTTTTTATGAAGACTAATTCAAGGAATGCCCAAAAGATCGCAGCCTGTCAAATTGCAGAAGGGCTATACTACTAAATATTAACTAGTTCATTGTGTTCCTATTGTATTTGTGTTACAGTAATGCTCTAAAATTATATTAAAATACAATTTTCCATGATACAGTGTTTCTTAATGCCATCTCAATTTAAAGTTAATTTTGTAAAGACGTGGACATTAGAATACTTCAATTAAAAGTCAAATAAATTATAGACGACTGAAAGATGACACAAATGAGGTATAAGTTTTTTTTTAAACTGTTACATTCAATTTAGCTTAAAAGTGAGGAGTGCAAACCTTTTTTTGCTGCCAGTAACGTCTAGAAACAAAAATGTTCATAAGTTCATACAAGGATTATCTGCTAGGGACCGTGGTGCTATGGTTAGAGTAATTGGGAAAATTCAATTGTAATTTACATATACCTGACTGTTGAAGTTTCAATCCTCAGTGAGATTTAAAATAGAATTTTTAATAAGTTTTTTACCAGTCATCTCTAACAGCATGAAATATAACTCTACTAATTTCCTTTTTTTTTAATTTCATTAATAAAAGATGTTTTGGATATTGTTAATAAAAATCAACATGAGAAATTCAAGTTAACCACATAAATATAAAATTTCTCATATTTATTTTATATTTCCAGAATTTGCAACAGTGAAAGCAACATTAAATAATGGAAAAGAAGGACCTTTCTTCCTTGGTGATTTAAAAAAGGTTTAAAAGAATTATACATTTTTCATATAAATTTTCTAAAATTAAAGGTTACAAGCCTGGCTATCACCATACACTGCATTATATTTTGTGGAATCAGATGAAATCTAACATGGCTGATAAACTACATTCTTGTGAGGTATGTGGTTCTTCGTTTACATTGAAGTCAACTTTGTTGCGTCATATAAAAACACATATGAGACACAAACCATATTCATGTAGAGTATGTGGTTCTTCTTTTGTACAGAAGTCACATTTGTTTGATCATATGACAACACATACGGGAGAGAAACCACATTCTTGTGAAATATGTGGTTCTTCTTTTGCGCAGAAGTCACATTTGTTGCGTCATATGACAAAACATACAGGAGAGAAACCACATTCTTGTGAAGTATGTGGTTCTTCTTTTGCTCTGAAGTCAACTTTGGTGCGTCATATGCTAACACATACGGGAGAGAAACCACATTCTTGTGAAGTATGTGGTTCTTCTTTTGCACAGAACTCACATTTGTTGAATCATATGAAAACACATACGGGAGACAAACCACATTCTTGTAAAATATGTGGTTCTTCTTTTGCACAGAAGTCACATTTGTTGAATCATATGACAACACATACGGGAGACAAACTATATTCTTGTGAAGTATGTGGCTCTTCTTTTGCTCACAAGTCAACTTTGTTGGGTCATAAGACAACACATACGGGAGACAAACCACATTCTTGTGATGTATGTGGTTTTTGTTTTGCACTGAAGTCAACTTTGTTGCATCATATGCAAACGCATACAGGAGAGAAACCACATTCTTGTGAAGTATGTGGTTCTTCTTTTGCTCTGAAGTCAACTTTGGTGCGTCATGTGAAAACACATACAGGAGACAAACCACATTCTTGTGAAATATGTGGTTCTTCTTTTGCACAGAAGTCACATTTGTTGCGTCATATGAAAATACATACTCGAGTGTCTAACGTCTCTCTGTAAAGTGGTTTGCCATAACAACCTGGCATGAGTATACTTTTCCCTAAAATTGAACCCTAACCAAATATTCAAAATCATATAGTATTCACTGCCCAAATAAGATCTCCTCACTATGAGTAAGCCACATAAGCTTTTATGACGAATGTTGTCCTTCCCCATGTAATGTGGCCACAAGTAACTTCACGAAGCTGGATACTCTACCAGACTAGATAAATTATTGTCCTGGGATCCAGTATGACTAAAAGACCAAAATTAGATATATACTAGAACGTATGAAAATGGTTAATAGCAGAGAGGAAAATTATGTACTCAATTTCTTCACTAATCCTGTGTTTGATAGATAAGGAAGTTTAATAGAACATTTGAATATCTCTGTATCTCATATAGAATCCAAGTCTAAGCCACAGGTTGTGGGACCCTTGATTTCTGAGCACTTTGACTGAAGTAAAATGAAACAAAAAAGAGTCAAACTATATTATTGTGAAGAATGTTGTTCTTTTGCATGGAACTAGCGCCCATACTTACAAAACTATTTAAACGTTGTCTTAAGGAGAATAGTTTCCCATCTCCCTGGAAAATTTCCTCAGTATGCCCTGTATTTAAGAATTCAGGTGATCGCTCATCACCCTCTCAGTACAGGCCAATAAGTCTCCTGTGCGTCATGAGTAAGTTGCTGGAATCTGTGTTAAATACAGAAGTAATCAACCATCTCAACAAAAATAACCTTCTTAGTGACACTCAATATGGTTTCCGTTCTGCTAGATCTACAGCAGATGTGCTTACAGTTATATCTCATAGGATTAGCAAATCTCTCGACGGAGGCAACCTTTCTAGGGCAATTGCTCTTGACATATCTAAGGCCTTTGATAGAGTATGGCATAAAGGTTTACTTCATAAGATCTCTAGCTATGGTATAGCTGGAAATGTCTTCTCAATTATTAAATCATTTCTTTCTGATAGGTTCATAAGAGTAGTAGTTGAGGGGCAAAAATCAGAAGCCCACAGTATTAATGCCGGTGTCCCTCAGGGATCCATCCTGGGCCCAACTCTTTTCCTGATCTACATTAATGATCTTCCAAATCACATCCTTATATCATTTGTAGACATTTATGCTGACGACACTACCATTTATGGTAGCACATCTAAGACAGTAAACGACCAAGTTCTCTCCAATTCTCTCTCCTCTGATCTTGAGCATGTAGTACAATGGGGAAAGGAGTGGCTGGTTACTTTTAATGCATCTAAAACCAAGCTTCTCTCTTTACATCATCAACATTCTGATCCACATCTGGCATCAATTGAAATGAATGGCTCTCGTCTTCAGGAGGCCTCAAGTTTATACAAGCTTCTGGGCTTGACCATTACTCCTGATCTTAAATGGAACACGTACATCAAATCTGTTGTCAAGGCCGCTGGAAAAATGGTGGGATCTTTCTATCGATCCAGTAGATATCTCACTGCTGATGCAATTCTCTATCTATATAAGAGCCAGGTACGTCCAAGTATGGAATACTGTTGCCACATCTGGGCAGGAGCTGCTAGAAAAGACTTGTCCTGCCTTGATAGAGTTCAAAATAGACTTCGTAGCCTCGTAGGAGATGTCCTTTTCTCTTCCTTGCAACCTCTATCTCACAGAAGAGATGTTGCGAATTTTTCTCTGATGTATCGTTATTTTCATGGAAAGTGTTCGACTGAGCTTCAATCTATGGTCCCCCTCGCCAAACTTTCACAAGAAACACTCGTCTAGCTGTAAACACTATCAATAATTCCCCCCACTCTTTATCTGTGCCTAAACCTAAACGTAGATTCCATGAACAAAGCTTTTTTATTAGAACTGCACGCCTGTGGAATTGTCTTCCGTTTTCCTGCTTTCCGGCTGACTACAATATGGTTGTCTTCAAGTCTAACGTAAATAAGTTCTTGGTGAGCCGTTCCATATAAGTTATCAAATTTAACAAATTTTCATTACCAATGATTATTATATTATCCAATTTCTACTGTACACTCTTTAACCCTTATCCTTGAGTGTCCTCTGGGCCTTGATAATGTGTTGATACCTATGAAAAAAAAGAAAAAATCCAATGTGAACAAGTTCTACTTGAATCGTCCCCCTAAGTAATCCAAGTTACAAAATTCCCACTGTTTACTATGCTAAAATCACAATGACTAATGTATACCTATTAACCTTTATCCTTGAGTGGCCTCTGGGCCTTGATAAGTTGTGACACCCATGTAAAAAAAAAGTCAAATTTGTTGAGCCATATGCTTACACATACAGGTCACAAACCACATTCTTGTGAAATATGTGTTTTTTTGCATGGAAGTCACATTTGTTGCGTCATATGAAAACACAGGAGATAAACCAAGTTATTGTGAAGTGTTTCGTTCTTCTTTTGGACGGATGTCAAGTTTGGTGCATCATATGCTAACACATATGGAGAAATTGAATGCCACTGTCCTCATGTGTATAAGGACTCTCTGTAAAGGGATTTGTCAGAACAATCTGGCATGAGGATACTTTTTCCATGGAAGTAAACCCTCACCAAATATTCAAAATCACTTAGTATTTGCTGCCCAAATAAGATCTCCTCACTATGGCTAACCCACATTAGCTTTTATGAGGAATGGTGCACCTTCTCCAAGTAATGTTACCTCAAGTAATAGCATGAAGCTGGATACTCCACCAGATTAGATAAATTCTTGTCCTGGAATCCAGTAAGACCAAGAGACCAAAATAAAATATATAATACGACGTATAAAAATGGTTAATTGGGGAGAGGAAAATTGTGTTCTCAACTTCTTTACTAACTCAGTGTTTGAGAAATAAAGAACTTAAATGGAATATTCGAATATCTATGTATCTCATATAGAGTTCAAGTGTTAGCCCCAAGTCGTGGGCCCCTTGATTTCTGAGACCTTCTACTGAAGTAAAATAAAACAAAAACGGACCAACCACATTCTTGTGAAGTATGTGGTTCTTATTTTGCACAGAAGTCAAATTAGTTTATTCATATGAAAACACATATGGGGGAAAATATCTCCTAGAAAAACTGTAAAAACCTGAATATCCAATGTAGTAGCAAATTCAAATCTTGCGAACATGTACGAGAAAGAACAGTTGCAAATTCGTCATACAATATCCAATGTGACTACGAAATTCCTACAGCTACATGCCTAGAAAATGTAGCTATTAAGCCTGGCATAGTTATATGGCCCGAGAACGAGAATGTGGCAATCCTAGTTGAAGTAAATGTCCCTAATTCTGCTGGCCTTAACAGAGAGAGAGAGAGAGAGAGAAAATAAAAGAATACCAAGGACTTATGTACGACATGAAACGGAACTGGAATCTTAAAAAGGTATCAATCATGCCAGTCATTATAACAGCAATTGAGCTAAAAAAAAAGAATTTCAAAATTTATCTGGTGAATATCCCCAGTGAACCAAGTGCAAAAGAAATACAAACAGTAACACTTAAAGGAACGGTTAGAATCTTAAAAAAGATCTTTCGGTTGGAGAATGTTTGGCATCCGGTAGAATATTCCATTCCCAGCTAAAACAAAGTGATAAGAAAATTAAAACAGAAAAACCACAGTCTTGTGAATATGTGGTTCTTCTTTTGAACGGAAGTCAAATTTTTTAGCGTGGATACAAAAATTTTTAATTTTTTGCACAGATGTAAGATTTGTTGCGTCATATGAAAACATACAAGAAACAAATTTGCGATTTGTTGTGTCATATGGAAACAACAGATGTGAGATTTGTTGCGTCATATAAAAACACATACAAGAAACAAATTTGAGATTTGTTGCGTCATATGAAAACAACAGATGTGAGATTTGTTGCGTCATATAAAAACACATACAAGAAACAAATTTGCGATTTGTTGTGTCATATGAAAACAACAGATGTGAGATTTGTTGCGTCATATAAAAACACATACAAGAAACAAATTTGAGATTTGTTGCGTCATATGAAAACATATATAAGAAACAGATGTGAGATTTGTTGCGTCATATGAAAACACATATAAGAAACAGATGTGAGATTTGTTGTGTCATATGAAAACATATATAAGAAACAGATGTGAGATTTGTTGCGTCATATGAAAACACATACAAGAAACAGATGTGAGATTTGTTGCGTCATATGAAAACACATATAAGAAACAGATGTGAGATTTGTTGCGTCATATGAAAACACATATAAGAAACAGATGTGAGATTTGTTGCATCATATGAAAACACATATAAGAAACAGTATGTGATGATCTTCCAATATCGATACCTCAACATTGTATTGCAGCCTTATGAAACAAGATCCGACAGAACAATCTCTATCACGCAAGTGGCCAACCATTTTAATTAAGACTGTTTTACGAATATGACAGAATTAGAAAACAAGTCTCCTACGGAAATCATCTAAAAGAGTTGTTAAAAATACTCCAGAACTTCCATTAGAGAAAATTGGAAAAATGGGCCAAACAATATTGTGACAAGTATTTTCTGGATTCATTCACCCAAGACTTTATGTTTGAAATATACAGAAATAGTGAGGGTGAGCGATTTGACATCGAGGTGTTAGGTTCTTCTAGAGGATGGCTAATATACAATAGAATATAATGGAATGTGTAAATATATCCACATGACGATCTATAACATGTTGAGTATTGAATGCTGCAGCAAGTCATGGGAACAACAGTTGGACATGTTATACACCATCCACTATGACTGTACGATTCTTAAGGTTACACACCTTAAAACGGAGCTGTTAAACCTGACATAATCATATGAGACAATAAGTCGGAAGAAGCAACCTTAGAAGTTAATGTCTTATTATATACTTAAAATAGTCAGAGTAAAAAATAACAAAATACCACATTTATGTACAACTTGAAAAATTTAGAATCTTTGAAAAATCTCTATTTCAGTAATTATAGGAGCAAATGAAATTCAAATAATAATTTTAAACTCTACCTGGAAAATATACCTAGTGAACCAAGTGCAAGAGAGATCCAAAAGAGACATAAGAATCTTAATATAATTGCTCGGTGGAAATGTATGAAGGGTGAATACCTGGCATCCGGTAGGATGCACGATCTCCAGCTTAAACAAAATAATTAAATTAAAAAAGAAACAATTAAAATAAGGCAAACGACATTCCTTTGACGTATGTGGTTCTTTGCATAGAAGGAACATTTGTTGCGCCATATGCAAAAACATACGGAAGACAAAAGAACTTTAATAGAACATTCAAATATCCATATATTTCATGCATAGTTTGATGTGAGCCTCATGATTTCTGCGACTGATGAAAATTGAAACAAAAGAAAACATGTATGAAATATATTTATTGGTTTAATAAAAAATCTTAAGAAATATTTACACATAATTCCTAGAAAACCAAACTTTTGGCAAGGAAGCGATAACAGGAAACTTCAAAACTTCCAAAACTCGACACATTTGTTTCAAAATTTCTAACTCCAAAACTCAACTTTCAAGTTGAGTTGCACACGACTACGTATGTAACACGCCTTCTTACTCGTCCATCAACAGCGAGAATTAATAATTTTCTTTTAACGTTTTTATTCTCGTGTAAATCTTTAAAACCACCCAAAAGAACTGAGGTCACGTCTTAACAGTTTTTTACTTTAATATATCTCAATAAAATGTCTATTTTATATCGAGTTTTCATGTTTAAATATCTACTTCATGTTTGAACTTTTTATCGTTGTTATTTTTATTCTGCAAGATTTTTTAAATACGATTGACGTTCAATAAGTAATGACCTTTACACACTTCAGTTTGTTTGATCTAGTAGAAATGTTGCATATGCAATGATTTATATCTTTATGGGTCATGTGGCAAATTACAACTCTGAACTAATTATTGTTTCTGATTTACAAGTGTTTGAAATTAGTTAAGTGTGAAATGGAGCCTGTCAAGTGTCATGCAGTGATTAGTTGTCTTATTTGAAATCATGCACACCACAGGAAACTTGATGAAATTAAAAGAAACGATGTCACGTCATATTATTCTTGTAAAACGTTGATATCTTGAATTCCAATATGTCATGCTATCTGTAGCAGCAGCACGTAGACTTGGTTGCCCCCCATCTTTCATGGATGAGGCAACTGTCAGCCACTGTAATGCAATCTTTTTTGAAGATCCATGCTTGACTATTTGTCAAATCGCCTTAAAGCCCATGATTTTCCAGATGATGCAGCCTGATTTTTAGTTTAAAAGATGTGAGAAATGTGTAACTCTGTGTTGTTCTTATTTAGAAAACATACTAATAACTGTGACAATTTACGTTGTTCTACTTGTATGACAAATTAGACCACGGTATTACGTACTGCCATAACAATTTTATATTTTTTGCGGACATTTTTAGGGAAATTTACTTCTTCCAAATCATTTGATAAAGCAAGAGTATTGAACAGCGTCCGATTATCATTTACTGTTGCTGCATCAGATATCGATAAAAATTCAACAATAATAAATTGATTAGCCATATACAACTACCTGATGGATTCATAAGTTGCTGACAACTTTCCAAAAGCAAAACCACGTTGATTACCATAGTTTACCAAAAAGTATTCACTCTATATGTCTTAAACTGGAATCCACATTTTACAGGCGCTTATTACGCTGTAATTTTCAGAAAATATAGTAAAGTTATCAAAATCAAGAGCCGGGGCCAGATCAGCAAATATTCCCCCCGCAAGATATCACTCCAATCCACAACACACATTGTTTGGGATCAGAAACACAGACATCTATAAAATCCTTTCCCATGCATTTTGCCTCACCTAGCACCATATGAGTTTCACATCTTGAAGCCATAAAAATGTTTTTGAAAGAAACACCTTTGCCAGATGATGCAGCTTCGTTTATGATTTAAAAGATGCGAGAAATGTATAACTCTATGATGTTCTTATGTAGACAAATAACAACTGTGCCATTTTTCGGTGTTCTACTTATATGAGAAATTAAACCAGGGCATTATGTACTATACGCCTGTCATAACAAATTACAATTTTTAGGGACAGTTTCTTCTTCCAAATCAAACGATAAACCAAGAGTGTTGGACAACATTCGATTATCATTTACTGCTGTAGCATCAGGATATCGATAAAAATTCAACAATTATAAACTAATTAGCCATATACAACTTCGACATAGATAGTAAGTTGTATAGCAGTTTGAATTTGTGGGGCTGTTTTATATTTATGTGAACGAATCTTTCTACTTAGAATAATTGACCTATTATCAAATGAAAATACTTTATATGGAGTGAACTTCTACTGAGCTACTTAAACACTTCTCTCATATCTAAATCAGTTGGCTTTGATACATTGACACACTGGGCGTTTAGACGCGCCAATCAAAATCACCAGCGATATGACACAGCATTTGGTTTAAATTATTTCTTAACCTCTTTCTGTTGTTTCATGAGCGAAAACGGGAAATAAAGTTTGTAAAAAATTGAGACATTTTCATTAATTTAACTTTGGATTAAAATTTTTATTAAGTATGTGTTTTTTTTAGTTTTTTCAATTGCACACGTAATTTATCATTAAAAAATGTGTTTCTTTTTTCTACACACCATTGCTAGATTAGTTGAGGAAGAATAAATTGTGACGTCCATATTTTTTATAAAATAAATAAAACTTTAAGGCATATTACGATCACCAGTTAATAATTTTGTTAATTTAAACATCAATAGAATTTTTTTTAAATAAAACAATTGAAGAAAACGAAATTTTATAAAAAAACGTGTTTATATCTACACGTTTATAATAATATAATTGTAATGTTTAATCAGTAGGGATTCTTTATTGAAAACCGTGTTTGGTACAGAAAGTAAAGTAAATAATCACAAAGCTTTGTAGATGTGTGAGTCAAAATTGTTATGGACGAATAGTCACAATACATAACAATAAGCCTGTTAATTTTACAGTTTTAAATCATTGACAAAGCGTAAGGATATTATGAGTTAACACGTTCTTTTGAGAACTAACTTGCTTTGGAAAATGACGATAAGAATTAATCACAAGTACAAGTATACGTAGGTACTATCCTAAGCTGTTTATTCTGCAATCCTCAAATATAGCACGCTCTGACATACACACAATAAAAAATCTAATCATCCTAAGAAACTCGGTGGTAATAATTTTGTGGTGGAATTTGCTTATATCTAGTTAAACCCTTCTGCACGGAAAACATACATAAATTTAATCTCCTTCCAAAATCTGCATTGTTTCATATTCCTTACAGAATGTCAAATTCATTTTATAATCGGAATCTTGCTTTCCAAATATGAAATAAATGCTGATTTGCTGCGATAGAAAATAAACACATTCTATTCGCCCTCTGAAACAGGAGGTTTTACCTGCGAGAAGATCCTTCTAGGACAGAACAAACACCGCACTGAAATACTACCACAAAATCTGATTTGTTTATATGCTTTCTACGATATAAGTAAGACACAAGGTCAATTCATATTCAGAATTAAGCTCTGAAAAATATCAAATTAATCAAACTGCAAACATCCTCATTAATACCTTGCCATACTTCACGCAATAAGTAATATAAAAATTCTGATCCATAGATAATGCCTGGGATAATGCATTCATGAAACAAAACATATACTTGACTTTGATCTTCACCAATCGCATATTATAATTATTACTAATACATGACGTATCCTCGGCATATTTTGCAGGGTAACCTGCTCTACCACTTGAACCCTGACTCTTCAAATCCCTGTTTCCGACTCACGTGTTTCATTCCCCAAGCAGTTTCATTGGCTCAACCGGCAGAGTGCTATTTGCCAACAATTGAAGTCTCATTCTTTACGTTTAGCCACACACGAGACTATAAAACAGAAATAAATAACAGACTATAAATAACAGAATAAAAACATTCAACATTAATTCTATTCAAAAATTGTTAAGACATTAAAAGATAAAGAATGAAAGTTTTCAGATCGCCCAATAATTGTTTATGAAAATATTGAGGCGTTGTCATGCGTGTAAACCATTATTGTGCCCCCCCCCAACTTTCATTCTTTATTTTTTGACATTTTTTAATGGAAACGATTAATTTTGTAAAATGGCTGTTGTAATCTTGCTTTAGATAGTGTTATTTACTTCCGGGTATTGCCTCATTCTTTTGGAGAGTGGATTTATTTGCGTCTTATTGTCTTAGTTGCTGTCAGGTTAAAGGAAGTGGAGTCAAAACTATTGTCGTGACATCCGAAAACTTTTCTTGTCTTCACAAGTTTTTAATTAATTTAGTAAAATGGCCGGTGTCATATTGCTTACATAATGTTGGATCGTCTTTTCTACCGGAAATTGCATCATTATTTGGGTCTTATCGTCTTAGTTGCTGTCATGTCAGGCTATGACAACGTAATTGTGTGAAATTGGTAATTCTCATACATGTAGAGCTAGGGTGTCAGAAGTCGTGATTAAAAAGGAGTGATTAATTAGACTCGCTATCTGTCGAAGCTTATACCAACATGACTACTGTAATTTACACCCTATTTTTTTCAATAAAAGGAGCAAAGACCAAAATTTAAAATAATAAAAGGTTTAATCGAAAATTATACATTTTTTTAAATCGGTTTTCTTTACAGAATATTTCAGGAAATTATACGAATTTTAACTTAAATATATAAATTCAAAAAAAAATCATTGACTTATATAAAATACTAATCAATGTGTGCTTCCATTCTTCATTTATAAGAATTTGTCCATATTTATATTTTATATTCCAGGTACTTTTTAAAATAAAAGGATATTTTTAAGCAAGAGTCACAGAAGACTGCGTTTTGTAACTCGTTCCCGCTGTTATCAAAAGCGGTGTTTCCTCTATGTTTCTAATTGTTAAATACGGATGCTTAAAAGGGCAATAAATTATCTTCCTTTTGTATTTCTGACATATTTTCTTTAAACTACAAAGTTGATTAAGATGCGTTATCGTACTTGAAAAATGATAAAATTTCACTCATCAGTTTTGGCCTTTTTAAAAGAAACCGCTCAACCAATTTTCCATTTTTTTATTCTCTTAAAAAAATAGATGATTTTTGATTTAATATATTTAATTTAATATATTTGATTTAATATATTTTTTGTTGTTGTTTTTTTACAAGGATGTTTCCACTTATCAAGGCCCGGAGACCAGTCAGGGATAAGGGTTATTGCATGTACAGTACGTTAGTGTTGAGATGTCATAAAGTGTCTACTTAAGGGGGCGGTTCATCAGGAATTTGTTCACGTTAGACTTTTTGTTGTTTTAAATTAGATTATTTTATTTATTGATCTTTAATCTTCAATTTGTGATATACAAAAAATTAGGTGAGAAAATTTTTTAGTTTGATTTTAATAGACATTTCAAAATGGGGGGGTTAAATTTAAAAAAAAAACAACGTTTGTCTAGAATATTATATTCGGTTTATTGGAAAGAGCATAAGATTTCGGATTGAACCTGAAAATATCGTACATATTGAACCAATAGAATAATTTTGATAGATTTTTAAAGTTTAAAAATTGAAAAAAATTAACTTGTCAAATTCAATTAATTTCATTACGTAGAAAAAATGGCTTTTAGTTAAAAATGAAAAAATGGCTTTTAGTTAAAAATGAAAAAAATGGCTTTTAGTTAAAAATGAAGATTTTTTTAGTTAATAATGACGACAATGAAAGGAAGTCTCATTTTAAAGATTTAAGAATATATTGCCGGCGTGTTGAGGGAGACAATAGTTTAGTGTTCGCGCACGCACGTGTTTAAAACTAGTAGTCGCCGGAAGAAAAGAAAAAGAAAAGGCAAAGTCTTCAGTGTATTGACGTGGGTGAATACGAGTTGTATTGATGTATGTTCTTTAGCGTGATAAAGAATGTTCGTTTCAGGGTACCACACATGGAAACAAATAGTAGTTAGAAGAGAAGCATAGCTCGTTGTAGTCGCGTCCTGCCTGGGGCAATAGCCCCAGGTGAAGTCTGCTCCCAGGCAGGGCCAGGATCAAAGAGAGTTAATGGTTTCAGGTTTCGCCTTTTATATACTCTGTCGTCACGTGATAGAGAGCTGGCTTGTGATTGGAAGGAGGAAATGAATGTCAAATCTTGAACGTGTGAGATGTAGTCTCTGCCTGTTGGAGCGGGTGTTATCTGCTACAGGCTGCATGAGTGCGCGCATGCACTTTGTAAACACATTTTTTAAATAAAATATTTCTATTATTTTTAAGAAACTTTAATAGTTCATTTTCGAAGCATATTCCATAAAGAAATTAAACAACCCACTTTAAAAAGAGAAATTACAAGTTTTTTTTTATATTTTATTCGCAGTTTTGTGTTAAGAGTGTAAAAAATTCTCCCCAAATTCTGACACACTTAGTGTAGAGCGAAATATAAATTGAATACGATTAAAAAATAATAATTAGAAAATCGAAACAATTGTATTAAGAGAAGAAACATTCCTAACTAAAAAAAACGGGTAATTCTTTTTTTGGCATGCAAGCACGCCAAGAAATAGGCCACACGCCAAATTTCATTCCGTCATCAAACAACTTTCAACAGAAAAAAAGCTTATTTTTACACAAGTTTATCAAACCAAAGTCAGTTTCGTTTAAGAAAAAAATGAAGCCAACTTCATACCAGGTGCATAATTTGGATTTTTTGTTTAATAATAAACATGTTCTTTTTTCATATATATTTTTTATGCTTACTCTTTAGGTAAATGTCTAAACATTCTTGTAAAAATAAACTTTATACAATTATATATAAAAAAAAATAATAATTCGGTGGTACACCACACAGAGATTTATTATTATTACAATCGAAAACATCGACTTCAACTTCGTTGTTGGAATTAAAAAATAATAAACGCAGTTATTTTATATATAATTTTATGTTTATTCGCTAGATAAAAATGTAAAAATGACTTTTTTTTCTGTGGAAACTTGTTTTATGACGGAATGAAATTTGGCGTTGGCATACATTTGGCAAGCTGACGTGGTAAAAAGAATTACCAAAAATTAACTAGGATTAAAGATCAGTAATTATTTTTTAATAATAATACAGAAAAATATTTTTTTCGTTTTTATCAAGCGAATAAACATAAAATTATATGGAAAAACCATGTTTATTATTTTTTAAATCCAAAAATGGAGCTGAAGTCGATGTTTTCGATTGTAAAACAAAAAAAATTTTTTTGATAAATCTCTGCGTGGCGTACCGCTGAATAATTTTTAAGCTAATGAACATAAAAATATATTTGCAAATCTAGTTAATTATTAAAAAACAATAATTATGCAATGGGAATGAAGTTGGCTTCTTTTTTCTTAAACAAAACTGACTTTGTTTGATAAATGTGTTTTTGGCGTACTGCTGAATTATTTGTTTCTTAAGAATAAAATTGAATAACGTTTATTTTTACAAGAATGTTTATGAAATTTGGCACGTGGCATACTTTTTGGTCTGCCAAAACGAATTACCCATTATAAGTAGGAATTCATCTGTAGCAATTATATTCTAATGAAATTTGTCTTCTCACTTCGATCAAATTCCTTTCTTCTGTTATATTTCCATGGACACATGTTCTGTCATCTCTTAAGTCTCATGTTTCGTTAAACGTACATAGATTAAATAATGAAATTTCAATTCTTGGTACATATCGCTCTACCGGTTAAGCGATGGAAACTGCTGGGGACAGTGAAACTTGAATGAAGCTCATCATCTTATTCTCTTTCAAACGACTAAATGAGACACGTGTTTGAGATGTAGCAATTACAGAGAACTATTTTCGCTAGTAAATTAATACTTCTCTCTGAGTTCTTCGGTCACAGGCTGATCTATCAGCTAACAGGTGCATTTATTGATTTTTTTCCTAAAAAGACTTGAGGGAACGTCAGTCAGTCAGGTCTGGATCTTCAGCCAAGCAAAACCTCTCCTCATTCGTCCCCTGTCCACCGGACATCTTGATCTAGCATTGACGGTCTCCATTGAAAACAACTAATAATAACTGGGGACAACACAGGAAATGTACTGACTGACCGATAACGACCTCAAAAAGAACATTCTTCCTTTATCTCCGTTTGACATTCAAGTTTCTGCTGCCATTTTGTGTTGTGTTACCTTCCTAAAAATGGTGACCCGATGAATACACACTTTTTGAAAACATAAAAGAACTCGTAGAACAAGCCTTCTTTGAAACATTCAAAAATAAACGAAGACCACACAAAAGATAGTAAGAAAAACTTCTCAGCCTCACACACATAAAATATTTAATATCTTTCACAACAGATACAGAACTCTTCCCTCTTTTTTACCAACAAAAAAGAAAAAAGCAACAGATACATTTCAAGTGAAACAATAACACCACGTGTGCACACACAAACAGGGTGACATGCTCGTGTTTGTGTGTGCGAAAAAAAAATCCTTTTTCATGATAACTTATAAATATTCCGCTTCGAAAAAAGAAAAAGGTGACATTCTAAACATTTTTTAAGTGATTATTTTTTTTAGTTATCAAACTCGGAGGTGTGAGAATATTCCTCCATTCAAGACACATTCAAATTCTAATCGTCGCAGAGAAACGAAACACAAAAGAGAATTATTCCTATAACAAAAAAGCTTAAATTTTTTTTTCTTCTTTGACCAAAACTTGTCTCGCTTCACTGAAGAGCACACATACCCACCCACACACATATTTCGTCCACACTTTTACCACTGGCCTACCTTTTAAAAGTATATTTTTCTATTTTATTTTATTGCAATTTTTTCTTCACCTTAAGTATTTCCGTTATTATCTTTGTCTCTGGCTAAATATGTTCCTTATTCCTCCACGTGGTCCCACGACAATGTTCTTTTTCCATTTTCTTACCCTTGATATTTTTTTTGTCTCTTGTTGCTTTATATATATATATATATATATATAAAATAGTTGCTGCGAACCTTCATAATAATGCCCCAGCCTAACGACATCTTGTCTCCACTTATATAGGCAATCCAACCACTCATGAATATAGCTATTTTAAAAGCCATTGAGAGTTACACTCACGAGGTGAAAAAAAAACTTGGCAAGCTGGAGTCGTAGTCGAACAGGCGCCGACTCCAGACTAACTCCTTATCTTCAAGCCGCTACCATTGCCACTCAAACCGAAACTGTGGTCTTATCACAGTTGATATGGCTAATCAGTTTAATATTGTTGATTTTTTTCGATATCCTGATGCTGCAACAGTAAATAATAATGCCACAGTCTAATTTTTAATATAAGTAGAACACCGAAAAATGACACAGTTATTATTTTTTCTAGATAAGAACATCACAGAATTACACATTTCTCGCATGTTTTACATAAAACATCAAGCTGCATCATCTTGAATTGCTTTCCTTTCAAAATCAAATTTTTGGCTTCAAGAGGTGAACATCGGATGGTGCAAGATGATGCAAAGTGCATGGGAAAGGATTTCATATATGCCTGTGCTTCTGATTTCAAACGATGTGTGTTGTGGATCAGAGTGATATCTTGCAGTTGGGATATTTCCTGATCTGGTCTTGGCTCTTGATTTTGATAACTTTCATATATTTTTTCTAAAAATTCAAGCGTAATAAGCTCCTGTAAATTGTGAATACCGGTTTAAGACATACAGACTGAATACTTTTTCGGTACAGTATTGTAATCAATGTGGTTTTGCTTTTGGAAAGTTGTCAGCAACCTTTAAATGCATCAGATAGTTTCTATAGACCTTACACTAGTCATGTTCTTTTGGTCGATCTTGCAAATAGTTAAGCCTGGATCTTCAAAAATGGTTGCCACGAAATGGCTGACAGTTGCCTCATCCATGACAGATGGATGGCAACCAAATCTAGGTGCTGCTGTTACAGATTTCATGACATATTGGAATTCACAATGGCAACGTTTTAAAAGAATATGTGACATTTCTTTTAATTTCATCAAGAGATTCCTGTGGTGAGCGTGATTTCAAATAAGACAACTGATTACTGCATGACACTTGACAGGCTCCATTTCACACTTAACTAATTTCAAACACTTGGAAATCAGAAAAACAATTAGTCCAGAGTTGAAATTTGCCACATGAGAATATAAATCATTGCATATGCAACATTTCTACTAGATCAGACAAATGGTAGTAAATCAGGGTCATTACTTATTGAACGTCAATCGTATTTAAAAACATTTTCACAATAAATTTATATATGAAAACAACAGTGATAAAAGGCTTACACATGAATTAGATATTTAAAAATGAAAACTCAATATAGTCGTTTTATTGAAATATATTAAATTTAAAATTAAAAGTAAAAACTGTTAAGACATGACCTCAGTTCTTTTGGTTGGTTTTAAAGATTTACATGAGAATAAAAACTTTGCTTTTATAAGAAAATTATAAACATAATCAAAGTATCATATTCGTTTCTCACGTTTTTACTTGAAAGAATGAAAGTTTCTTTACACAAGTTTGGTTTACTAGGAATTGTGTGTAAATATTTCTTAAGATTTTTTATTAAACCAGTTAGTATCTTTCATATATTCCTCTCTTTTGTTTAAATTTTGATCAATCGAAGTTCTCAGAAATCAATGGGCTCCCTACATGAAGGTCGCATTTAACTCTATATATATATGTGTTATAGAGGAAGTAAGGGTGTGTTCGCTCCAGTTTCTATAACAAAATGAAGAAAAAAAGCTACGAACTGACTAACTACCTGATGAAGCTATTTTTAGCGAAATATTGGACTTACAACACCAACAAAAGGACATAAAAATGATTTTATCATTTTCTTGACACCTAAAGTTTTCAAAATATTCAAATTTCTATTCAAAACAAGTGTCTTAAAATAGTGTGCAACTATTATTTCATATTCCTGCTCGAAACTGGCGCGAATGCACACGTCAAAAACGTCAGCTCGTACTTTTAAAATTCATCTCCAGGACTTACTTCCTCTTTATCAACAAAATGAAGAAAAAAAAAACACTACAAACTGAAAAACTACCATGATTAAGCCATTTTTCGCCAGATATTGGCAAGATATTTTTTAAATTCTTTTTCATTAGCCTGGTTAATCCTATAATGAGAGGTATGATTGCTACATTCGTAAGATTCCAATTTCTTTTTATGTCGTACATAAGTCATTGGTATTTTGTTATTTTCTCTCTCTCCTCTCTGTTAAGGTCAGCATCATTAGGAATGATTACTTCAACTAAGTTTGCCACATTCTCCTTCTTGTCCCATATCACTATGTCAGGCTTAATAGCCACATTTTCTAGGTATGTAGCTGTAGGAATTTCATAGTCATAGCGAAGAGTGAATGACTTATTTCCAACTGTTTCTGGTACATGTCCTTAGGATTTGCTACTTCATTAAGGTTCTTACAGTTGTTTTTTAGTGGAGATATTTTTCTCTATTTTTTCATTTTTCTTATCATTTTGTTTAAGCCAGGGATGGGGGATCCTACCAGATGCCAAACATACACCTGCTATTTTAGACACTCCAACCGAGAGATCTTTTTAAGATTCTAACCGTCCCTTTAAGTGCAATTGTTTGAATCTCCTTTGCACTTGGTTTACCTGGTATATTTGTAAGATAGTTTGTAAAATTCTTTTTCATAAGTCCGGTTGCTCCTATAATTACTGGAATGATAGAGATCTTCTTACGGTTCCAGTTTCTTTTCATGTCATACATAAGACCCTGGTATTTAGTAATCTTTTCCCTCTCAGCTCTGTTTAACCCAGCATCATTCGGGACACTAACTTCCAATAAGGTTGCTTCCTTCTCCTTCTTGTCCCATATTACAATGTCGGGTTTTATAGCTCCGTTTTATGTGTTCACATGTGAATAAACAAATGCGAATTCTGTGCAAAAATGGAACCTCATATTCACAAGAATGTGGTTTATTTCCCGTATGTGTTTTAATATGACACAACAAATGCGACTTCTGTGCAAAAGAAGAACCGCATACTTCACATGAACGTGGTTTGTCGCCCATATGTGTTTTCATATGATTCAACAACTGTGATTTCCGTACAAAAGAAAAACCACATACTTCACAAGAATGTGGTTTCTCTCCTGTATGTGTTTTCATATGATCCAACAAATTTAACTTCTCTGCAAAAAAGGAACCACATACTTAAGAATGTGGTTTCCCTCCCGTGTGTGTTTTCATATGACGCAACAAACTGTACTTCAGTGCAAAAGAAGAACCACATACTTCACAAGAATGTGGTTTGTCTCCTGAATGTATTTTCATATGACGTAACAAATTTGACTTCTGTGCAAAAGAAGAACAACATACTTCACAAGAATATGGTTTGTCTCCCGTATGTGTGTTCATATGACTCAACAAATGTGACTTCCGTGTAAAAGAAGAACCACATACTTCACAAGAATGTGGTTTCTCTTCCGTCTGTGTTTTCATATGAATCGACAAATGTGACTTCCGTGTAAAAGAAGAACCACATACTTCACCAGAATGTTGTTTGTCTCCCGTATGTGTTTTAATATGATTAAACAAAGTTGACTTCCGTGCAAAAGAAGAACCACATACTACACAAGAATGTGGTTTGTCTCCTGTATGTGTTTTCATATGACGCAACAAATGTGGCTTCTGTGCAAAAGAAAAACCACATACTTCACAATAATGTGGTTTGTCTCCCGTATGTTTTAATATGATTAAACAAAGTTGACTTCTGTGCAAAAGAAGAACCACATACTTCACAATAATGTGGTTTGTCTCCCGTATGTGTTTTAATATGATTAAACAAAGTTGACTTCTGTGCAAAAGAAGAACCACATACTTTACAAGAATGTGGTTTGTCTCCCGTATGTGTGTTCATATGACACAACAAATTTGACTTCTGTGTAAAAGAAGAACCACATACTACACAAGAATGTGGTTTGTCTCCTGTATGTGTTTTCATATGACGCAACAAATGTGACTTCTGTGCAAAAGAAAAACCACATACTTCACAAGAATGTGGTTTGTCTCCCGTATGTGTTTTAATATGATTAAACAAAGTTGACTTCTGTGCAAAAGAAGAACCACATACTTCACAATAATGCGATTTGTCTCCCATGTTTGCTATGTAATGCAATGATTGTAACTTGTAACTTTAGAAAATTCATATGAAGAATGATTTTAAATCACCAATGAAGAAAGTTCCTTCTCGTCCATTTATTAATTTCTTTTCATTTTTGCAAATTCTGGAAATATAAAATAAATTTTAAAAAATATATTTCATGTGATTAACTTGAATTATGTTGATTTTTATTAAAAATATCAAAAACATCTTTTATTAATGAAATTCAAAAAAAGAAAATTAGTATAGTTTTATGCAATACTGGTCAGTCAACAAAATTAATGTGTTTCTATGTTCAAGTATTTAATTAAAAAGAATTACGTTTCTTCATTTTAGAGATGAAGATTGATTATTCATATTATTTGGATTCTTCAGACTATTGTTCTTATCTTCAGTGTCATTTTAACAATGTTTCTGTTACCTCCGATCTTATTCAGGTCTATTTTGTGAAACCTTGGAACATTTTTCTTGAACTAAGAAATATGTAGAGAATTTTGAATGAAACCCTTTTTTTTATTTATTTGTTTTCAGCATACCCGAAAACCTATAAATGTTGTCATGTTAATTATGCACAAACAAACGTTCTTGTAATATACTGATGTATGATAGCTTACCAACCATAAAACTAATTGGGTTTTGTCATTTAAACCTTTTCTTTTGTTACATTGCCAATTCTACGAAGCATACATACTAGCCAAAAGAGTTATATTTTCCATACAGAAATTCAAAACATCTACTTCTGAAAGCCCCATTTATAATAATTTCCTTTTCATCTATCAAATTTAATGTCCCCAAAATACAAAATAATTTAATTTTATGTCATCTTCAATTTTCAAAACAGAATTAAAATTAAATGGTCATATCACAATCCAGTAATTATGGAATCTCCATTATTGCTGGAAAAACAAAAACAAGTTTTCAACATATAAAAATACATGTAAAGAAAAAAACATGTAATTTGCTCATATCATTTGGATTATTTGGACTATTGTTTTGTTCTTAAGTGTTACTTTTACAATGTTTGCACAATAAATAACACTCAAGATGAGAACAGTAGTTTTAATAATCTAAATAATACAAAGAATCATTCCTCATCTAAAAACTTCAAAACCGTAATATTATAATTTGTTTAAAAATCAATATTATTTTTTTATTAAGTCAATTGTAAGGTTTGTTGCATGTATTTTTGAGAGAACTTACCAACCATAAAACTAACTGTGTTTTGTCAATTTAGCCTTTTCTTTTCTTTTGTTACATTGTCAATCCTTTAAAGCACACACACACACACACACACACACACACACTAATACAAAATAATTTAATTTTATGTCATCTATCTTCACTTTTCAAAAGAGAATTAAAGTTAAAGTGTCCTATCACAATCTGGTAAGTAATTATGGAATCTTCATTATTGTAAGAAAAAAAATAAAAACAAGTTTTCAGCATGTAAAAAATACATGTAAAGAAAAAAACATATTCTGATTTGTTCGTATCATTTGGATTATTTGGACTATTGTTCTCATATTAAATGTTATTTTAACAATGTTTGCACAATAAATAACACTCAAGATGAGAACAGTAGTCTTAATAATCTAAATAATACAAAACAATCCAGAACCTTAATATTGTAATTTATTTAAGAATCATGATTATTTTTAATTTAGTCAAAGTTATTTGTAAGGTTTGTTGTTTTGGTCAAGAGCACACATATGTTTGCCGCAAACAAGTAGTTTTCCAAATGTTAAGCAATGTAATTCCTTATGTTATCAGTGGTGGCCAATTCTGTATGTGCAAGTGCATACTGAATTGGCCACCACTAATAACAATTACAATGTGTAATATACAGATATGTACTTGTTTGCAACACATTTAAATGTGATATTTGTTTTCAGCATATCCAAAAATTTATAAAGGTTGTCATGTTAAAAAAGAGTGTTACGGTGGAAAGTAAATAAGAAGTTACCAAAACGGCTTTAAGGCAGGTCAAAAAAAGAAATAAAACAAATTATCACCATATGGCCAGAAAGTGGGTGCTTATTTTACATTAAATTTATATAGAAAACTGATCCCCACTTTTTAAAAAAGTAATTTCCTCAACCTCCCCCTTCCCCCAAAGAAATTTTTATGATTACCACTTTTAAAAGTTTTCGGGGGTGCTGAATATATGCTTTAACAGTGGTGCAGAGAAATAGTTTTCATGATATGAAAAATGTACTTTTTTAAAAGTGGGGTATCACTTTTCATTATAAATTTATGGCAACCTAGTGAGTGGAGATAAAAGTTTTCTTTCTAATTTCATCTTTCAATAAAGCCCAAGGACATTAAAAAACAGAAAAGGAGGAAAATTTGCATAAAAATTTGTGTTATTCCTTATGTTGTGGTGGCCATTTTTGTATGTGTAAGCATATGCATATTTTTGCCACAAAGACGTTTTCTGATTATCAAGCAGTGTAATTCCTTATGTTATCATTGGTGGCCAATTATTTACATTGTATAATATTCGGAAAAGGACTTGTTTGTGACAAAGTTTAATGAGATATTCGTTTTCAGCATACAAAAAACCTATAGAAATCGTCATCTGATTGTTAAGGTCTAAAGTAAGTAACAATTTACCAAAACGGCTTTCAGGCAGCCCCACCCCCCAAAAAATTATCACCGTGTGGCCTGAAAGTGAGTGCTCATTTGGTGCTAGTGCACTTTTGATTTGCGCTATTTTTAAAATAGTATTTTCAAATTTAATTAAAGTTTTATATCTTTTTTTATTCAATTGTAAGGTTAAAGTACAGAATAGGTACAAAACACCCTCCCTCTCCTATGTTTATAATGGCTTTCTAAAAATAACATTATTATTTCAGCATGGATCAATAAATGCACTAGTACCGCTCATTTTACATTCAATTTATATAAAAAATAGTTATTTCCACGTTTGGAAAAACTAATTGCCTCATATCATGAAATCTAATTCTCTGCGCCACTTTTGAAGTATATATTCATTTTCAGCACACCCGAAAAACCATAAAAGTCAGATTCTAGATATTGATCTTTTTTATGTTTAAGTATTGAAAATAAAATCATAGATTAATGATAATAATCCACTGAGAAAATTGAAAAAAGATGAAAACAAAAACCATTAAACAATGAAAACCGTTTAAGATTTATAGTTTTTTTTCCTTTGGTAAACGAAAATACAACATTAGTTAAAAATATTTAAAATTAATAAAATTACTTTTTTCTCTAGAAAAAAAATAAAGACAAAAATGGAGAAAGAAAAACTAATATGCAAATATCATACTGAAAGGGTAATTGACCTATGGAATACCTTTGACACTGATTTTAAATGTTGTACAATGTTTGTTGTTGGTTATTTTGTGTAATAATTGTGTTTTGTTGATAGGAAAAAGAATATATATTTTGTTTTTATACTGATTTTGGAAAGTTTCATTATTGTATTTGTTTTTTATTGTAATAATTGTTTTGTTGAATTGTGAAAAAAGAAGTGTAAATTGATGACGCACTAGAGAGCCTTGAGACAGAGGGGGAATGGAAAAATATATGTGAATATTTCTTTGAAAATAGAGAGGGGGAAAGTGGTGAGTTGAGCGTGCACAAACAAAGCAACACATGACAGCTCGTAACAAACACATGTGATCAGGTTGTAAGCTTTGATATCATCAGTGGCAGAAGGGTCAACTATTTGACGCATGCAGCTGTTGAAGATGAGCGCACTTGCAAAAAGCAAGTCACATATATAGCCCAGAGGAAAAGGCAAAAGAAGAAAGAAGCTTACACTCAGCCGGCAATCAACATCACATATGCATGGCTCAATGCATACTAGCTAAGAATATCAATAGCATATCTCATAGAATATTGACCCATTTTAACATTTGATCATATTACTCTGTGACTGACCACAAATACCCACAGTGCATGTCAATTTTAAAGCTTTGTAAAATTAGTCATGTATTTTAATTAGAACCGTCTTAATGTATTTTCTTGTTTTTAATCACATAATTTTTGTGATGGCTAACAGAGATGAAATACGAAATATAAAAGGAACCAACATTTTCCTCCTGTAGCACGTTTCATATACTCTTAGACTCCAACCAAAACCTCATCATTAGAACCAATCATGCAGCTTCCAGGAAGTTAAGTAACTCGATTGCGAGATAATTGACCTAACGCATTGTCAGGAGAATTGTTTAATTTGGATTTTTGATTGCATATCCTTGTCTTTTCTTTCTCTTGTTCTTCATATATCAACAAATCCCTTTTACCTATGCAGGTAGAGAAGAGAAGCAATTTTTGTTAGTTTCATATGATTTTAGGGGAAATATGTCAGGAAATTATCAGCTTTTTTGATGCTACTCTGAGAAATGTTCCTTTTAGCAACCGATAAAAGTTGCCCAAACATATCCAAATCGAATGACTAGTAGTTTATTCTCTCTGATCTCAAGATGTGACAATCAAATATCTAAATAGAACTAACAAGCACGTCTCCTCCTTATGAAATAATCAGCTTTTTCTCATGCTAATCTGAGAAATCATGTCCTTTTGGCAACCATTAAAAGTAAGGTGCCCTATATCTAAATAGAACTAACAAGCACGTCTCCTCCTTATGAAATAATCAGCTTTTTCTCATGCTAATCTGAGAAATCATGTCCTTTTGGCAACCATTAAAAGTAAGGTGGCCTATATCTAAATAGAACTAACAAGCACCTCTACTCTACTTGTGACAATCACTAGGACTTTATCCTCTATGACCTCAAAATGAGGAAGAGGCTGAAAAGTTGACTTGCTTACATCCTCCCAGATAATTATCAAAGGTAACATTTGAAATGTATCCAAATTTCATAACTAACACATGGCTAGGGATCTAAAAGTTAGATACACACGTTCTTTTACTCATAAGCGAAAGAAAAATAAAAGATTATACAAATAACAAGAGGCGCATAACGGTTCCTTACTTTATTTCGATGGACAAAGGCTACCTTCAGTCATAATCAGAAGAAAAATAAAAGTCCATAACAATAGCAAAGGGGGGAGTAACAGCAGTAGTAATAAATAACAGCATTTTTCATGCTACTCTGAGAACTGACGTCCTTTTAGCAACCAATGTAAATAAGGTGCCTTATATCCAAACAGGACACAAGGCAACCTTTAGTTATAATCGAAAGAAAAATAAAAGTCCATAATAATGGGGGGGGAGTAACAGCAACCAATGTAAATAAGGTGCCCTATATCCAAATAGAACTAACAAGCGTCTCTCCCGTGTGACAATCAGTAGGAGTTTACCCTCTCTGATCTCAAGATGAGGAATGGGATTAAAAGTTTACTTGCTTACATCCAGATGATTATCATAGATAACATGTGAAACGTATCCAAATTTTATAACAAACACATGGCTAGGGATGTAAAAGATAGATACACAGGTTCTTTTACTCATAGTCGAAAGAAAAATAAAAGTTCATACAAATAACAAGAGGGAGATAACAGTTCCTTACTTTATTTCCATGGACTTTTACTTAGTTTCTATGGACACAAGACTACTTTCAGTCATAACTGCAAGAAAAATAAAAGTCCATAACAATAGCACATTCTGATGTCACACGAAGGAGAAGAGAAAAAGGCATGATGACAACAATCAGCAAGTTTGAGATTTTACCAAATAAAAGGCTATTTCTAAGTCAAGCTTAGCACATGACAAATGCAGTTCATCCACTTATGAAAACCCCATTAATAATAATTCCAATCTTTTCATCTATCACACTTAATGTCTCCCAAAATACGAAATAATTTAATTTTATGTCGCCTTTACTTTTCAAAACAGAATTAAAGTTTAAGCGTACTATCACAATCTGGCAAGTAAATATGCGACAGTGTTATTTTTACAATGTTTGCCCAATAAATAACACTCGAGATGAGAACAGTAGTCTTAATAATCTAAATAATACAAAGAATCATTCCTCATCTAAATAATACATAATTAAAAAAAAAAAATCAGAACCATTATATTGTAATTTGTTTAAGGATCATAATTATTTTTTTTTAATTAAGTTAAAGCTATTTATAAGGTATGTTATTTTGGTTAATGTTTAGAATCTTTCTGAACCCACAAAAACCCTTTACAATGACGACTTTTATAAGTTTTTGAGGGTGCTAAAAACGAATATATACTCCAAAAATGGTGCAGAGAAATAGTTTTTATGATATGAAAAATTTACTATTTCAAAAAGTGAGAGATCAAATTTAAATATAAATTAAACCTAAAATGAGCACCTACTTCATGGCCATGTACAGAGGGGGTCATTTTTTGCCTTTATTTTTTTGGCAAAAAGTATTTTTTGTTTTTTATTTTTATTTCCTCTTTCAATAAGGATACGAGGACATTAAAGAACAAAAATAAAGTATAATCTGTATACAGACACGTATCATTCCTTATGTTATCATTGGTGTCCATTTTTGTATGTGTAAGTGCGCACATATATTTGTCACAAACAAGTAGTTTTCCAAATATTAAGGAATGTAATTCCTTATGTTATCAGTGGTAGCCAATTCTGTATGTGCAAGTTAATACTTAATTGGCCACCACTGATAACAAACAATTACATTGATTAATATCCAGATACTCGTTTGCAGCAAATTTAAATGTGATATTCGTTTTCAGCATACCTGACAACTTATCGAAGTTGTAATGTTAAAGGTGATTGTTAAGGTGGAAAATAAATAACAATTATCAATTTCAGGTTAACAAAAAAAATAAAACAAATTATAACCATGTGGCCAGAAAGTGGGTGCTCATTTTACATTAAATTTATATAGAAATATGATCCCGACTTTTTGAAAAAGTAATTTCCTCATATAATGAAACATAATTCTCTGTGCAAGTTTTAAAGCATATATTCGTTTTTAGCACACCCGAAAAACAATAAAATAATCCGCTGAAAAACAAAAAAAAAACAAAAGACAAATTTTATACTTAAACCTTGTGAAATAGTTAAAAACATTTAAAATTTATAATTTTTTTTTTTGTAAACAATAAAGAAGTTATTTTTATGTGTAAGTCAGCATTGAAAACAAAAAAACATTCGACAGCGAAAAATTTTCAACAATAAATCAACATTTTCATTAGGATTATTCGCTTAGTAAATGTAGTTATCTCCCTTACATTTTTAACGTATTCTGCAAATGCGCAAAAATCGATACTAAATTCATGTAGTAATACTTACGTTTTTGTTTTATAATCTGCTTTCGATTAACTTTATCTATAAAGGAAACAATTTTTTCAAATGTGATTGACTTTACAAGCTCAAGTTAACATTCAAAATGATGAACGGAAGAGCAAGTTCACAGAAAACAAAAATAGTTTGAAGTTTATTATCCATTTTCATATTAAGTTAAATGAAATGACAAAAAAATAAATAAACCACGATAAAATATTTAGTTTAAAATACAAATAACAATTTACTAAACGACGTTTTATTTACTGGATATTTTTTCGGCATTCACCGGAAGTTATTATCTTCCCTAGTAAGTTCGATTTTTTATTTTTAATCCTTTTAATTAACACACGCGTACTGAGAGTAGATATTGTAAAACTGAAATAAATAATTAAAAAATAAATAAAAATCAAGAAGTTATAAAGACTGAATGGGGAGTCGTTTGCGTAAGGAAATGACCAACACAGCTAGAAGTAAGGGGGTCGGACATGTGGGTAAAGAAAATAAACAAAGTTCGTAGTTAAGATTAAATAATATTTAAAAGAAAATAACGTTAAATGTATTATTGAAAGTGTCTTTAAAAAGGAGATATATAATGTTTCTTACCGGAGATGGCTTAAAACGGCGAAGGACAACAGAAGATAATAGACAGAGACATGTGAGACTAGAAAGGGAATTGACTAGAGAATGAAACACCGGTCAACCTGCCGGTGTCGAGTCAGAGGAAACTCTAAAAGAAAAATGTCTGGCCAAGGGAGATAACTGTTAAAGGGGCATAATACATGCAAAACAGACAACAATTTTAAAAAGAAAACTTTTATAATTATTGTAATTTTTTAATATTTTAAAACAAATATGTTGTTTTTTAATCCAAAAGAAGGTTAAGAGTTTATTTTAACACTTGACTCTACTGTTTTGTTAAGTAAACTACTTTTAATTTATTCGATTTCGAAATTTATTTTCACTTAAAATTATTTTTTGTATTTATGATTATATATATGTGTGTGTGTGTGTGTGTGTGTGTGTGTGTGTGTGTGTGTGTGTGTGTGTGTGTGTGAAAGAAACAAAACAAACAAACAAACATTGTTGAGAACACAAAGAGAAAAGATAAGGGTAAATATCCAGATCCGCTACTACAGAACACCGACCACTCTAATTTGTTTTTTTTTTTTTTATAGGTAATTGAGGTCGCTGACAACGAATCTGCTAGTCAAACTTGGGGCAAATTTACCGTTTGCATGGTATTTACCCCTGAACCCACAAACTACTTTCCACCATTTTGCAGCTTCCGTTTACGCTACGCGCATGCACGCTGTAGCATAAACGACGGCTTGCTTCACCAAGCAAACTACGTTGAGGGAGGGGATTTTTTTTTTCCAGGACATAGAATTTTCTAAAATTCATTATAGCACTCTTTGGGTGGAAAATTTAAAATTAGCTGAAAAAGAAAAAAAAAAAAACAAGAAAAGGAAAGCACTCCAAGTTGGAGTAGGGGGAGGGGGTTAATTTATTTGGGGTTTTTTTTTACCTGGAACATAGAATTTTCAAATTTTCAAAAAGTAATGCACCGACATTTACCAATTAAAACACCATTTAACATTTTCCGAAGATTTTACTGTTTACTGTTTCGCGCGCCCCCAACATCGCATCCGCCCCCCCCCACACCGCTCGCGCCCCAATGTAAACAGTAAAATCTTTGGAAAATGTAAAATGGTGTTCTAATTGGTAAATGTCGGTGCGTTACTTACGGAAAAACGTTTAACCAAACTGCAAAAGCACCTATTAAGCCACATAAGTTCTATAATTGAATCCCCCTCCCGCAAAAAAAAAAGAATGAAAAACATAAAGATGTTTGGTGCTTATGTTTTTGTAAACCACATTAAAAACTACATGAGACAAAAAAAAAGTCCCCCGATTTGTTGTACTTTTCTTTAACTATAAGTTATTAAAAAAATGTCAGTCCATAATTTTTTGATTGGTACGCCATGTGAGAAGGCAGTTTGCTAGGTGAAGCAAGCCGTCGTTTATGTTGCAGCGCACGCGCGTAGCATAAACGGAAGCTGCAAAATGGTGGAAAGTTATTCGTGGGTTCGGGGGTTATTACCATGCAAACGGTAAATTTGCCCCAAGTTTGACTATCAGATATATTGTCAGCGACCTCAATTACCTTTAAAAAAACAAATTAGAGTGATCGGTGTTCTGTAGTAGCGGATCTGGATATTTACCAAGATAAGAATCGAGAAGTTATAAAGGGCTGAATGGGGAGTCGTATACGTAAGGAAATGAACAACACAGCTAGAAGTAAGGGGGTCGGACATGTGGGTAAAGAAAATAAACAAAGTTCGTAGTTTAGATGAAATAATATATAAAAAAAAACGTTGTCGAGTCAGAGGAAACTCTAAAAGAAAAATGTCCGGCCAAGGGAGATGACTGTTAAAGGGACACAATGCATGGAAAATAGACAAAAAAAAAAAACAAGTTTTTTAATTACTGTAATTTATTTATATTAAAAAAACTTTTATCATTATTGTAATTTATTTATATAAAAAAAAAGTTTTTTAATTATTGTAATTTATTTTTATTAAAAAAAACAACTTTTATAATTATTGTAATTTATTTATATTAAAAAAAAAACAAGTTGTTTAATTATTGTAATTATTTATATTAAAAAAAACAAGTCTTTTTTAATTGAAAAACGGTTTAAAAGTTAAATTTTGTCAAGTAAACTACTTTTAATTTATTCGATTTCGAAATTTATTTTCACTTAAAAATATCCGTGTATTTATGTTTATATATTAGGTACGAGCAAAATGGGCGGATACAGATAAAGGGACCTAGTTTTGAAAGCCGATCTATCATCATTTTTTGTAGGTTTCCGACTACTTTTTGATTGTATTTAAAAGTGTAGAGACTAAAGTTCATTTCCAAAAGAAAAAAATATTTGTACACCTGAAAAAAAAAAGTTATGAAATTTTTTTTTTACGGCGATCTAACCAATTCAGCTAAATTTTGAAGTTAAATATATATATATATATATATATATATATATATATATATATATATATATAATTTTTTCTTACATAGGCGTCGCCACTTATCAAGGCCGATAGGCCACTCAAGGATAAGGGTTAAAGTTTGTACAGTAGTCAAAAGGACAATATAGTAATCGATAGTAATGGAAGTTCGGTAAATTTGTTAGCTTAAGTGGAACGGCTCATCAGAAACTTGTTCACGTTGGACTTGAAGACAACCATATTATAGACAGCTGGAAAGCAGGAAAACGGAAGACAATTCCACAGGCTTGCAGTTCTAAGAAAGAAGCTTTGATCATGGAATCTATGTTTAGGTTTAGGTACAGATAAAGAGTGGGGAAAATTATTGATAATGTTTTCAGCTAGTCGAGCGTTTCTTGTGAAAGTTTGGCAAGGGGGGACTATAGATTGAAGCTCAGTCGAACAACTTCCATGAAAATAACGATAAAGCAGAGACAAACTCGCAACATCTCTTCTGTGAGACAGAGGCTGCAGCGAAGAGAAAAGGACATCTCCCACCAGGCCATGAAGTCTATTTTGAACCCTATCAAGGCAGGACAAGTCTTTTCTAGCAGCTTCTGCCCATATGTGGCAACAGTATTCCATCCTTGGACGTATCTGGCTCTTATATAGATAGATAATTGCATCAGCAGTGAGATATCTACTGGATCGATAGAAGGATCCGACCATTTTTCCAGTAGCCTTGACAAAAGATTTGATGTACGTATTCCATTTAAGATCAGGAGTAATGGTCAAGCCCAGAAGCCTATCAAAACTTGAGGCCTCCCCAAGACGAGAGCCATTCATTTTAATGGATGCCAGATGGGGATCAGAACGTTGATGATGTAAGGATAGAAGCTTGGTTTTAGATGCATTAAAAGTAACCAGCCACTCCTTTCCCCATTGTACAACGTTGTAAAAATCCTTTAACAGATAATTATTAGTTTTGTGTGTCTATTTCAAAGATAAATAGTAAATTAAATCCTAAGATATTGAATGAAATAAAAAAAAACAAAGAAATTGTTTGTGCAAAAAATAACAATTAGCCCTCAAAAAGCAAGTAATTTTATCGTCCGCCCCAAAAATGCAACAAATAAAGGTTTATAAACACGATTATACGAAGGCCTAAAATTACAGGCAATCGAAACGCTGTTTCAAAATGAAGTCATGATAGTAAAAGGAGGTAGGGGTGTCAGGGTTCTTTTTTCCCCCAGACGTGCATCCGTACACTCCTATTCTGAACATTTGTATCAATTTTTATCATTTTTAATTTAATTATTTTTATGTTGCTGTTTTTAAATTATTTTTTTTTTAATTATTGTTCGAGATGACATAATAATTAAGTTAGGCTGAAAGTTTCACAGTCTTGCGAAAAAGGAAATTATTAAAATATTGCATATAAAAATCATGCGAAATCTGTAATAAAAAAAAAGTAGAAATATTTTTGCTATTATATATATATATATATATATATATATATATATATATATATATATATATATATATATATAGTGAAAATATTAAATAAACAATGCTTAATTCACTGATAATATCGGTAGTTCGAGAAATTCATTTTTCTTCGAATTATAACGAATTCATTTATACGGACTTTTTTTCGTAATGTTCCTGTGAGTTTTTATTAATTTAAAAA
>NC_136527.1:56804942-56827442 GCF_053919585.1 Euprymna scolopes | reverse complement strand
CAATCAGGTTGAAGGGAGTGACGAGAGAACAACCCAGGCTATGATAACATAATTGTGTTAAATTAGTAATTATCATATGCGTAGGTCGAAATATAAATTGAATACGATTATAAAAATAACAATTAGAAAATCGAAACAATTGTACTTAGAGAAAAAACATTTCTAACTAAAAAATTAACTAGGATTAAAGATCGATACTTATTCTGTAAAAGTTATATTTTAATGGAATTTGTCTTTCCATTTCGATTAAATGTATTTATTCTGTTAGATTTCCAAGGACATTTCTAAGTCTTTTGTGTGGCAAGAAAAAACAAATGAGGGTTCCGTTGTTGGCACATAGTGATCCACCAGTTGTGACAATGAAACTGCTTGTGACAATGAAACAACTTATGACAGATGAAATACCTGAGTTGGAAAGAGGCATTTAAAGAGTCAGCGCTCAAGTGGAAAAGCACGCTAGCCTGCAAAACATGCCTGGGAAGCTCCGTCCACATTCCATGGTAGATATTTCTCAGGCTATTAGGAATAATTATAATACGCGATTGGTGAACGTCAAAGTCAATTGTGTTTCGTTTCATTAATCCATTATCCCAGGCATTATCTACTTATTTCAGATCACAAATATTATATAACTTATTCCGTAAAGTATTAAGAAGGTGTTTGCAGCTGGATTAATTTGACATTTTTCAGAGCTTAATTTTAGAAACCTTAATTCTAAATAACTTTAACTGAAGCAGTAGAATGCATATAAACAAATCATACTTTTTGGTAGTATTTCAGTGTAGTGTGTGTTCTGTCCTTTTTTAAAGCTAGAAAGTTTTAACTACATATTAGTTATAAACGATTCATCACATTCCACCATAAAGTTATTACCAATGTGTTTCTTAGGGTATTTAAATATTATGTGGTGTATGGATGGGCGTGCTATATTTGAGGATTGAAGAAACTTGTCGTATACTTTGTGGTGGTGATAAATTCCTATCGTCATTTCCAAAACAAGTTAGTTCTTGCAAAATCGTGTTAACTCAAAATATTCATAACCTTCGACAGTTTTAAACTAGAAAAATTACACTCTAATTGTTATATATTGGAATCATGACTTAATAACAATTTCGTAATTTGTATACACTTTAGAACCAGTAAGGGTCGTACATGTCAGGATAACACTTCGACAAACGAAATATGCCGTGTTGCAGGTGGTGGGATTAAAAGTTTCATTCCCTAGATAAACGCATAAGAAATGCAATCGTCACAGGATATGGCAAAGAAATATCTTACGTGTTTGAGTATAGAAGAGAGTTTAATTGAATTTTGTTACAATGAGGGTCAGGGGTCAACAATCACAAGAATATGATGGATTTTTAGGCAAATCGACTACAAAAAAATTCTCGATCGCTTGAAGGCGAACACAAAAGTGATAAAAAACGCATCCATTTATGAAAAGACCGTTTACAAACTTCTGTTGAAAATTAATATGTTACGTTAAGTTAAATTAACCAAGCCTATATAACTAGTACCTTGGGTAAGACAATCAGATTTCTGCAAATTTCTCAAGCTTGCTGAACCGAAATACGCAAAATCTGTGCCAAACAACACCCCTTTCTCTGCACTTGGTCAGAGGAGGCAAAGAGACGAAAAGGACTCTTCAATAACTCACATACATGCCTTCATCTCATACACATATTCTTACACATTAGCGAGAGTCTGGAGATCGGAAATAATTGCAACACACAGCTATACACGAACTAAAAAGAACAAGGTAAATCAACACACATACACAGAGCCATACACTCACATAAATATATTACTTACATGTGCATATTATTCACAGTATGAACATATTGACACACACCTATCAAAGGTTTGTGATTACTTTGCTTTCTGTATAAAACACGACTTTTAATAAGGAACGCTCACGGGTTGAAAATAACTATTATATTATAAAATTCTAGATATAAACATGTTATAAAATTTCGTCAAATTTTAATTTAAAAAATTCTGTTTATGTATAAATTAGCACTTGGGTGACTGTAATATTCATTAATGTTTAATATATTTCCTTTATAATAAATATGTACGTCACAATGTATTTTTCCTAAACTAACTATTCTAACATTTTGTTAATTTTATTTCAGGTTTTCGATCCTTTAACAAGAGTTTAAGAAATGATTTAACACAAAATTTTATATCGCTGGTGACTTGGGTGGGCACATTTAAATAATTACGACATAAAAGAAGTTGAAACTAAGTAAAAATACACCCTGTGCAAAATGTTATAATCCATTGATAATAGATCAATAATTCTAAGCAGAAAGATTCGTTCACATAAATATAAAACAATCCCTAAAAACATAATTGCTACACAACTTATTATCTACACCGAGGCTTATATGGTTAATAAGTTTATAATTGTTGAATTTTTATCGATATCCTGATGTTGCAACAGTAAATGATAATGGCACAGTCTAATTCTAATATAGGTAGAACAACAAAAATTGCCACAGTTATTAGTTAGTTTTTCTAGATAAGAACATCCCAAAGTTATACATTTCTTGCATCGTTTAATGCATCACTGGAGATAGTTTTTGGAGACGATGTGAAAATTCAGAATTCAAGCTGCATAATCTGGAAAACGCTTTCCTTTCAAAAACAATTTTCTAGGTTCAAAACGTGAAAATCGGATGATGCAAGGCGATGCAGAGTAATTGCATGGCAGAGGATTTCATAGACGTCTGTGCTTCTGATCTCGATCAATGTGTATTGTGTATATGTCACATCGTTTCTTCTAATTTCATCAAAAGTCTCCTGTGGTGTGCGTGATTTCAAATAAGACAACTGATCACTGCATGATACTTGACAGGATCTATTTCACACCTAACCAATTTCAAACTCTTGTAAATCAGGAACAACAATTATTTCAGAGTTTTAATTTGCCACATGACCCATAAACATATAAATATGCAATATTTCTACTAGATCAGACAAACGGAAGTGGGTCAAGGTCATTACTTATTGAGGATTGCTTCTATTTAAAAAAAATCTTGCACACAAAACATTTATATGAAAACAACTACAATGAAAGGCTAAAATCTTAAGAAAATATTTAGACATAAAAACTTTAAATAAATTAGACGTTTTATTGAGGTGTATAAAATTTTTTTAAAAATCAAAAAAAAATCTGTGAAACGTTTTATTGAGGTGTATTAAATTTTTTAAAAACTAAAAAAACTGTCCAAACGTTTTATAAAGATGTATTAACTTTTACAAAAAATAAATAAAAACTGTAAAAAAATTTTCTTGAGATGTATTAAATTTAAAAAATGAAAAACTGTTAAAATGTTTTATTGAGATGCATAGAATCTTTTAAAAAATTGTTAAAACGTTTTATTGATATGTATCAAAATATAAAAAACTGTTAAAAATAACAAAATTCTTAAAATATTTTATCGACATGTATTAAATTTTAAAAAACTATTAAAACGTTTTATTGAGATGTATCAAATTTTAACAAATAAAGAACTGTTAAAACGTTTTATTGCATGAAGGATGAATGTTTTTTGTGGGTTGTTTTAAAGATTTACACGAGAATAAAAACTTTTTTAAAGACAATTATTAACATAATCAATAGCGTTTTTGCATGAGAAAGTAACAAATTTTAAACAATAACACCAACATACAATAATAACACACACACACATATAACAAGAATACCAAAATATGGTTTTAACTTTTTCAAAATTTTATCATTTGTGAATGGAGTATACTACCAGATGCCAGACATTCACAAAATCTCAAAACAGTACAATTGTATGTTTGCATGTTTGTCTAAAGCTGATTTCATATAAACAGAAGAGCTACATTACAAAAATATATATGAAAACGACAATGATAAGGCTAAAATCTTAAGTAGATATTTGAACATAAAAACTTGATATAAAATAGACGTTTCATTGAGATGTATTAAATTAAAAAACATTTTTTTAAAACTATTAAAACGTTGAACTCGGCATAAATGCTGTATGTTCTTTTGGTGATTTTAAAGATTTACACCAGAATAAAAACTTGTTTTTAAAAGTAAATTATTAAGATAATCAAAGTATCAGATTCGTTTCTATCGTTTTTGCATGAGAAAGTAACACAAATTTTTAACACAATAATACAAACACACACATATAACAAGAATATCACCACACACATATAACAAGTATACCAACACACACATATAACAAGTATACCAACACACACATATAACAAAAATACCAACACACACATATAACAAACATACCAACACACACATATAACAAAAATATCAACACACACATATAACAAGAATACCAACACACACATATAACAAGAATACAAAAATATGGTTTTAATTTTTTCAAAATGTTATCATTTGTGAATGCAACATACTACCAGATGCCAGACATTCACAAAATCTGAAAACAGTACAATTTTGTGTTCGCATGTTTGTCTAATGCTGATTTCATATAAACAGAAGAGCTACATTATAAAAAAAATATTTTCAGTTTTCCTTATTTTACTTTGTAGGAAAAATTAAAACTTACTTGGTTAGCATGTGTGCGTCCTTCAAAGGGTCGGTTGTGTAACAAAAAATCGAAAGGACTAACATGGTTGTTCGCATGTTTGTCTAAAGCTGATTTCATAAAAACTGTTAAGACGTGAAATTAACATAAAAGTTTTATGCTCTTTCATTTTAAAGATTTACATGAGAATAAAAAAATTGTTTATTTAAAAAAATTATTAACTAAATCAAAGGATCATATTATTTTCTCTCGTCAGAGAAGCAACGTACACAAATGTGGCTTTTTAGTTTTTCGTATTTAACTTTGTAGGGAAAATTGAAACTTGGCTTGCATGGGTGCAAAGGTCGGTTGTGTAATAAAATAAAGAGAAACCCTAAAATGGTTACATCCAATTGGTTTTATGTGTAATGCTCATCACAGCGATGCAGAATGTCGACATTTCTATGCAAAAGAAACAGGTGAATTAAAAAAAGACTTGTACAGAATAGAGGATTAGTTTAAAAAATCTGCCAGGTATGTAGGCATGTGCAAGTAAACTTGAAAAGTGTTGAGTTTTGGAGTTGGGCGTTTTGACAACAGAATGTCGAGTTGTGGAGTTAATAGGTTTAACAACAGGTTGTCTTGTGGATTTGGACGTTTTGAAAATAATTTTAAAAGTTCTGATAATAGAATGTTGAAGTTTGGGATTGGAAGTTTTAAAAACGGAGTGTCGAATAAACCTGACAAGTCGAAGTCCTCAGAAATCAAAGTGCTCTCTACCTGAGGCACATGCTTAAACTCTATAAGAGATACATACATATTTGTATGTTCCATTCTAGTTCTTTTGTATTCAGTATATTTTACATGACACAACAAATGTTTCTTCTATGCAAATCTCTCTTGCACTTGGTTCAGCAGGTATATTTGCCAGGTAGTTGTTTAAAATTCTTTTGTCTAAGGTCCTCTTATAATAACTGGAATACATATTTTCTAAAGATTACAGTTTCTTTTCTATGTCGTACATAAAAGCCTGGTATTTCGTTATATTTTTCTCTGTTCAACCAAATAATATTGGGGAAATTAACTTCTAAGGTTGATTCTTTCTCCTTCTTGTCTCATTTGAAGCATGTAGCTATAGGAATCGTATAGTCTATGGTGTATATGTCCAACTGTTGTTCCCAGGACTTGCTGCAGCATTCAATATTCAACATTTTACAGATGATGTGGATATATTTACACAATCCATTGTATTTCATTGTATAGTAGCCATACTCTAGCAAATGTCAAATGGCTCAAACTAACTTCTCTGTTGCACGAACTACACTTGTCATTTTGTAATTAAAGCAGATAGTGTATGACTTATTTCGGACTGTTCTTTAAGGTACATGTTCCCAGGATTTGCTACTACATTGGATATTTAGGTTTTGGCACTCTTTTTCAAAAAATTTCTTCCTTTGACGATTGTAATTATGGGTATTGGGCAGTCAAACCAGCTTCCAAAATTGCCCTGCTTTTTATTAAAACCAACCGAGAGTTCTTCTTAGTGTCTTTATGCTCCCTTAACTGCAACTGTTTGGATCTCTTTTGCACTTGGTTAACCAGAAATATAAGTTAGGTAGGACTTCAGGTTCTTCTTCAATAGCCCTATGTATTTTCATATGACTTCAAAAATTTGACTTCTATGGCAGGGGAAAGACCACATACTTTACAAGAATGTGGGTTGTCCCCAATATGTGTTTTCATTTGTCAAAAAATTTCATTTCTATGCAAACGAACCATATCATATGACTCAACAGACTTGACTTCCAGGCAAAAGAAGTACCACATACTTCACAAGAACATTGTTTGTCTTCCATGTGTTTTCATGTGACTCAACAGACTTGACTTCCAGGCAAAAGAAGAACCACATATTACACAGGAATGTGGTTTTTCTCCAGTATGTGTTAGCATATGACGCAACAAAGTTGATTTATCTGCAAAAGAGGAGCCACATATTTCACAAGATTGTGGTTTCTCCCCCGTATGTGTTTTTATATGACGCAACAAACTTGACTTCTGTGTAAAAGACGAGCCACATACTTCACACGAATGTGGTTTTTCTCCCGTATGTGTTTTCATGTGATTCAACAAAGTTGATTTCTTTGCAAAAGAAGAGCCACATACTTCACAAGAATGTGGTTTCTCCCCTGTGTGTGTTTTCAAATGACTCAACAAATTTGACTTGCATGGAAAAGAAGAACCACATAATTTACAAAAATGTGGTTTGTCCCCAGTATGTCTTTTTATATGATACAACAAAATTGACTTCCGTGCAAAAGAAGAGTTACATATTTCACAAGAATGTGGTTTCTCTCCCGTATGTGTTTTCATATGATGCAACAAATTTGACTTGCATACAAAAGAAGAACCACATACTTCACAAAAATGTGGTTTGTCCCCCGTATGTCTTTTCATATGACGCAACAAACTGTACTTCGATGCAAAAGAAGAGCTACATACTTCACATGCATGTGGTTTCTCTCCCGTATGTGTTCTCATATGAGTCAACAAAGTTGATTTCTTTGCAAAAGAGGAGCCACATACTTCACAAGAATGTGGTTTCTCTCCTGTATGTGTTTTCATATGGCACAACAAATATGACTTCTCTGCAAAAGACGAACCACACACTTCACAAGAATGTGGTTTCTCTCCCGTATGTCTGTTCATATGAAGCAACAAAGTTGACTTCCATGTAAAAGAAGAACCACATACGTCACATGAATGTGGTTTTTCTCCCGTGTGTGTTTTCATATGACTCAACAAACTTGACTTCCATACAAAAGAAGAACCACATACTTCACAAAAATGTGGTTTGTCCCCCGTATGTATTGTCATATGATACAACAAACTTGACTTCGATGCAAAAGAAGAGTTACATATTTCACAAGAATGTGGTTTCTCTCCCGTATGTGTTTTCATATGATTCAACAAAGTTGACTTTAGTGCAAAAGAAGAATCACATATTTCACAAGAATATGGTTTCTCTCCTGTATGAGTTTTCATATGATTCAACAAACGTGACTTCCATGCAAATGAATAACCACATACTTCACAAGAATGAGGTTTGTCTCCCATGTTTGCTCGCATCTAATTCCACAAAAATTATATGCAATGTTTAGTATGATGAGATACGCTGATAAATTTAGACTTCAGAAAATTTACATACAGAAATTTTATTATTATAAACTTATTTAAATCACCAATTATGAAAGGTCCTTCTTATCCATTTATGGATTTCTTTTCATTTTTGCAAACTCTGAAAATATAAAAATAATTTGAAAAAATATAGTTAATTTAGTAAAATTCAATTTATTATGTTAATATTTATAAATATAAATATGGAGAAAAAAGTGGCTTACCATTAAAGCGGCTGCACATTTGTGCATGCATAGCACAAATTAAGAATCAAGATGGCGCCCGCATGCGTTTATGTGGAAAAAAGTCTCGTGGAATCTAGGGGAATCTCGGAGAATCTCATACCCTGATTCCATAAATAACGAGGAAAGGAAAGCGGCAAGAGAGACGAGTTTTAGTCACTAAAGTGAACGGACGTGTGTAAAAGAAGAGGTAGAAGAAAAGAGTGTGGTGAACGAAAGAAACAACGACTCGGTTGAAAGTAGAGTTGTAATGAACACAAGCTATTTCGGCTTGACGTCAGGATTTGACCCCAAGCTAATTCCCCTGTTTGATGGCAGTAGCACTGATCACTCAGTGCAGGAATGGGTGGAAAAAGCAGAATTAATATGTCAGCTCAGTGGGGTGAAGCATATGGAATGCGTGGTCCCAATGCGCCTCACTGGAGGAGCATATGCAGTATATGGCAAAGGCTGATGTGTGTGCACTCAAATTAAGGGAGTGGCGACAGCAGGGATCGAATGTGGCAACTCTGGACCTACGCAGGCCTATCTGCAAATACGCATTGAGAAGAAATTGTGGCCATTGTGGAAATTGGAGGAACCTGATATTGTCTAACCAGGCAAGGGTTCAGTCTAAATGTGGCACCAGGCTTTATGACAGCAATCATGCATGCTATCCGGCAGCAAGATGAGGCAGTGCAACAGGCAACATCCTCATACATCGAAGATATATTCGTCAATGAGAGCCTCATGTCAGCGCAATCGGTTAGAATGCACTTTGAGAGCTTTGGACTGACATGTAAGGAATCAGAGCATCTGTGTGATGGAGCAAAAGTTCTCGGCCTGCACGTGTGCAATAGCAAGGAGGGACTTTGCTGGAGAAGAGGAAGTTGTGTCCCCAAGGTCCCATCAAAAATCATTCGACGAACAGTGTTTTCGCTTTGTGGAAAGATGGTAGGTTATTTCCCTGTGTGCGGTTGGCTCAGGGTGGCCGTGTCGTCTGGATGGGATGATGCAGTACACGATGTCACCCTAAGGAGCATGCTGACAGAGACTGTGTCCAGGGTGACCAGTGATGACCCCGTTCAGGGAAAGTGGTGCATCAGCGGGAATGAGTTCACGGTCTGGGTGGATGCTAGTTCACTGGCCCTTGGAGTTGCCCTTGCAGTTAATAATTCCATTATTGAAGATTCCTGTTGGCTTTGGCCAGAGAATGATTCGAGGCACATAAACCTGGTCGAACTTGATGCCACATTGAAGAGCGTTAACTTGGCGCTTCAATGGCAAGCCAAGGTTCTACATATCATGACTAACTTGGCATGCACTCATTGGTGGATAACCGATGCATTAAGTGGAAGAGCACGACTGACGACACAAGCATCGAGTGAGATGTTAATTCGAAGATGGCTTGCCACCTTGGTTGACACCATCACAGAGTATGACCTGACCGTGAACGTAGTGTTGATCAGGTCTGCACTCAACAGAGCAGATGCTCTTACAAGAGTCCCTCAACAGTGGCTTCTGGCTGGTACTCGGAGAGATTCTGACAATCTGCAAAACACATGTTCAGCAGTTGTGTGTAATGTGGATGAAGCGCGCATCATGGACATTCATCGACAGTGTGGACATCCTGGCATCAAGCGGACACTGTACTTTGTCAAGATGATTGATCCAGGAGTAAGAAAAAAAGATATTCGAAGAGTGGTGGAAAGTTGCGAGGCCTGCCAATCCATCGACCCAGCTCCAGCACGATGGAAGAAAGGGGAGTTTGGAGTGAGTGGTAAGTGGCAGAAAGTGGGCATGGACATCACACACTACGGTAGTAACCACTTCCTTACCCTCATCGATTGTGGGCCTACACGTTTCACAGTCTGGAGACTCCTCGGGCGCCAGGACTCTTGCAACATCATTCGCCAGCTGTCATCCGTGTTCTGTGAAAGAGGTGCACCCGATGAAGTGCTGACGGTCAGCCTTTTGCAGCCATCAGATGAGGCAGTTCTTACAAGAATGGGATGTGCGACTGTGGCTTAGATGCGCTTATGTGCCTTCTGGCAATGGTATAGCTGAGAGAAGCCATCGCAGCATCAAAACAATTGCAGCCAGGAAAAAGTGCACCATTGCAGAAGCCGTGTACTGGTATAATCTCATGCCAAAGGATGGCGTCTCTCCAGGAACAGCACCTGCAAACACAATCTATCAGTACCATGTCCGAGAAAAAGGAATCCACCCCAATACAACTGTGGCCACTGAGATAGAATGAAATCGATATGCCAAAGGGGACGCTGTCTGGATGAAGCCGCCAGGAAACCGATGTACTGACAAGTATAAACAGGGCACAGTGACCAATGTGGTGAGTCAGCAGTGTGTCCAGGTTGATGGCATACCCTGTCACGTTAGGGACCTATGGCCGGCGACACATGTACCACCTCCAGTGGATAGAGAGTGACTCTGACTGAGACGAGTGGGCCATCGCTTTGGTTTGCACCATCCCTATCAAGCAGTGACTCTGATATCAGTAGCCTCCACAGAGATGAAGCCTTCCCCGACCATCAGGCGGTGGATGAGAGCGCACGTAAAGACGAGAGCAGCACTGTCCCCCTTCGCAGAAGCACCCGACGGTGGCAATCACCACCCCCCTGCCGTCTCTGTGATCATGAGATCAGGGGGGAGTGTGGAGAAAGAAGTGGCTTACCATTAAAGCGGCTGCGCGTTTGTGCATGCAGAGCACAAATTGAGAATCAAGATGGTGCCCGCATGCGTGTATGTTGAAAAAAAGTCTCGTGGAATCTCGGGGAATCTCAGAGAATCTCGTACCCTGATTCCATAAATAACGAGGAAAGGAAAGCAGGAGGACAGACGATTTTTAGTCACTAAAGTGAACGGACGTGTGTAAAAGAAGAGATAGAAGAAAAGAGTGTGGTGAACGAAACAAACAATGACCTGGTTGAAAGTAGAGTTGTAACGAACACATTTCTTATTAATGAAATTGAAAATAAAATGAGTAAAATTTTAATCAATACTGGTGAATTAACAAATCAATTTGTTTCTATTTTCAAATATCTAACTAAAAATTACATTCATTCATTGCAGAGAGGAGTATGGACTATTCACATTATTTGGATTCTTCAGAATACTGTTCTCATCTTTGATGTTATTTTCACAACGTTTCTATGTAACCTCCGATCTTATTCAGCTGTATTTTGTCGAACTTGGCAATCTTTCTCTTGAACGTACAAATCTATACAAAATGCTGATGTTTATTTGCTTAACCAGAAGATCAACATTATTTGGGTCATTTAATACTGTATACACGGGTTAAAATGTTGGGTCATTTAATACTGTATACACGGGTTAAAATGTTGGGGTAAATTTGGAGTCGATTTTCGCTGGGTATATTTGTGTAATGTTTTGGAATAGTTTTTTTGATGGCATTTATATTTTATGGTAAACGTTTGCTCTTTTTAGGAAATTTAGAATGGTTTTAGTGTTTTAGGGTTTTCTTTTACGAAAAATTCTTTTAAGTTTGTGGCCTTGTAGTAGTGTTGACGGATTTGTGTGAGGTCATAGCAATCAAGTAAAAGGTGTTGCACTGTATAAGGTTTGTTATATGGTATACATTTGGAAGGTTCCTCACTTTTTGAATGTAGAATGAGTTATGTGTTCTTACAAGAAAAGGTTCCCTTTTCTTGTAAGAAAAATATTAGATAAGTAAAAATGAGATTAGATAGACCTTGTAAGCAATGTTCAGAAATAGAATTTAGCATTGTTCAATTTAACATAAAATAGTTTAGAGATGTTTGTTTAAAAGGAATTTTGATTGTTCAATTTTTTTATAAAAACTGAATTAGAATAAGGTCAGATAGAAAATAAAGAACGAGGAAATTTAAATATGTTGAAAAATGTCAGAAAAAATCGGATAGTAAGTATTCTTTGCCTGCAGAAATGGGTGGACGTGTGCTAACCATGCATGTTCAGGCCACGTGGGTTCGATCATGTTTTTTGGACACATGTATGACGTCATAGCAGAAACTGAATTCTCAATATAGTTTGCTAGTTTTAGTGAGATTAACAGACGGACGGGAGATAGAGTTGGAGACGAAGATAGGAGACAGAGCTGACATAGTCAGAGAAGGGTCCCTTTGAAAGCGAAGGAGGAAGTTTTAATCATATAGTCGACTTTGAATTCTTGGATGTTATCAGCATTGCAACCGGTCGAATGTAATAAAAGAACAAATCATATTTTGTAACAGCCGTCTTGTGTCGTCTTTCTACCGCAAAAGTAATGTGAAATCATTTTATATGGACATTGTTCCACTCATCGTTTTAATGAACTTTGTTTATAACTCATCGTTTTAATGAGCATTGTGTATAACTCATCGTTTTAATGAACTTTGTGTATAACTCATCGTTTTAATGAACATTGTGTATAACTCATCGTTTTAATGAACTTTGTGTATAACTCATCGTTTTAATGAACATTGTGTATAACTAACCGTTTTAATGAACACTGTGTATAACTCATCGTTTTAATGAACTTTGTTTATAACTCATCGTTTTAATGAACATTGTGTATAACTCATTGTTTTAATGAACTTTGTTTATAACTCATTGTTTTAATGAACTTTGTGTATAACTCATCGTTTTAATGAACATTATGTATAACTCATCGTTTTAATGAACATTGTGTATAACTCATCGTTTTAATGAACTTTGTTTATAACTCATCGTTTTAATGAACTTTGTTTATAACTCATCGTTTTAATGAACTTTGTGTATAACTCATCGTTTTAATGAACTTTGTGTATAACTCATCGTTTTAATGAACTTTGTGTATAACTCATCGTTTTAATGAACATTGTGTATAACTCATCGTTTTAATGAACATTGTGTATAACTCATCGTTTTAATGAACTTTGTTTATAACTCATCGTTTTAATTAACTTTGTGTATAACTCATCGTTTTAATGAACATTGTGTATAACTCATTGTTTTAATGAACTTTGTTTATAACTCATTGTTTTAATGAACTTTGTGTATAACTCATCGTTTTAATGAACATTATGTATAACTCATCGTTTTAATGAACATTATGTATAACTCATCGTTTTAATGAACATTGTGTATAACTCATCGTTTTAATGAACTTTGTGTATAACTCATCGTTTTAATGAACTTTGTTTATAACTCATCGTTTTAATGAACTTTGTGTATAACTCATCGTTTTAATGAACTTTGTGTATAACTCATCGTTTTAATGAACATTGTGTATAACTCATCGTTTTAATGAACATTGTGTATAACTCATCGTTTTAATGAACTTTGTTTATAACTCATCGTTTTAATGAACTTTGTGTATAACTCATCGTTTTAATGAACTTTGTGTATAACTCATCGTTTTAATGAACATTGTGTATAACTCATCGTTTTAATGAACATTGTGTATAACTCATCGTTTTAATGAACTTTGTTATTAAACCATCGTTTTAATTAACTTTGTTTATAACTCATCGTTTTAATTAACTTTGTGTATAACTCATCGTTTTAATGAACTTTGTGTATAACTCATCGTTTTAATGAACTTTGTGTATCACTCATCGTTTTAATGAACTTTGTGTATAACTCATCGTTTTAATGAACTTTGTGTATAACTCATCGTTTTAATGAACTTTGTTTATAACTCATCGTTTTAATGAACATTATGTATAACTCATCGTTTTAATGAACTTTGTGTATAACTCATCGTTTTAATGAACTTTGTGTATAACTCATCGTTTTAATGAACATTATGTATAACTCATCGTTTTAATGAACTTTGTGTATAACTCATCGTTTTAATGAACATTGTGTATAACTCATCGTTTTAATAAACATTGTGTATAACTCATCGTTTTAATGAACATTGTGTATAACTCATCGTTTTAATGAACTTTGTGTATAACTCATCGTTTTAATGAACATTGTGTATAACTCATCGTTTTAATGAACATTGTGTATAACTCATCGTTTTAATGAACTTTGTGTATAACTCATCGTTTTAATGAACATTGTGTATAACTCATCGTTTTAATGAACATTGTGTATAACTCATCGTTTTAATGAACTTTGTTTATAACTCATCCTTTTAATGAACATTGTTTATAACTCATCGTTTTAATGAACATTGTGTATAACTCATCGTTTTAATGAACATTGTTTATAACTCATCGTTTTAATGAACATTGTTTATAACTCATCGTTTTAATGAACATTGTGTATAACTCATCGTTTTAATGAACATTGTTTATAACTCATCGTTTTAATGAACATTGTGTATAACTCATCGTTTTAATGAACATTGTGTATAACTCATCGTTTTAATGAACATTGTTTATAACTCATCGTTTTAATGAACATTGTGTATAACTCATCGTTTTAATGAACATTGTTTATAACTCATCGTTTTAATGAACATTGTGTATAACTCATCGTTTTAATGAACATTGTGTATAACTCATCGTTTTAATGAACATTGTGTATAACTCATCGTTTTAATGAACTTTGTGTATAACTCATCGTTTTAATGAACATTGTGTATAACTCATCGTTTTAATGAACATTGTGTATAACTCATCGTTTTAATGAACTTTGTTTATAACTCATCGTTTTAATGAACATTGTGTATAACTCATCGTTTTAATGAACATTGTGTATAACTCATCGTTTTAATGAACATTGTTTATAACTCATCGTTTTAATGAACATTGTTTATAACTCATCGTTTTAATGAACATTGTTTATAACTCATCGTTTTAATGAACATTGTGTATAACTCATCGTTTTAATGAACATTGTGTATAACTCATCGTTTTAATGAACATTGTGTATAACTCATCGTTTTAATGAACATTGTGTATAACTCATCGTTTTAATGAACTTTGTGTATAACTCATCGTTTTAATGAACATTGTGTATAACTCATCGTTTTAATGAACATTGTGTATAACTCATCGTTTTAATGAACTTTGTTTATAACTCATCGTTTTAATGAACATTGTGTATAACTCATCGTTTTAATGAACATTGTGTATAACTCATCGTTTTAATGAACATTGTTTATAACTCATCGTTTTAATGAACATTGTGTATAACTCATCGTTTTAATCAACATTGTGTATAACTCATCGTTTTAATCAACATTGTGTATAACTCATCGTTTTAATGAACATTGTTTATAACTCATCGTTTTAATGAACATTGTGTATAACTCATCGTTTTAATGAACATTGTGTATAACTCATCGTTTTAATGAACTTTGTTTATAACTCATCGTTTTAATTAACTTTGTTTATAACTCATCGTTTTAATTAACTTTGTGTATAACTCATCGTTTTAATGAACTTTGTGTATAACTCATCGTTTTAATGAACTTTGTGTATAACTCATCGTTTTAATGAACTTTGTGTATAACTCATCGTTTTAATGAACTTTGTGTATAACTCATCGTTTTAATGAACTTTGTGTATAACTCATCGTTTTAATGAACTTTGTGTATAACTCATCGTTTTAATGAACATTATGTATAACTCATCGTTTTAATGAACTTTGTTTATAACTCATCGTTTTAATGAACATTATGTATAACTCATCGTTTTAATGAACTTTGTTTATAACTCATCGTTTTAATGAACATTATGTATAACTCATCGTTTTAATTAACTTTGTTTATAACTCATCGTTTTAATTAACTTTGTGTATAACTCATCGTTTTAATGAACTTTGTTTATAACTCATCGTTTTAATGAACATTATGTATAACTCATCATTTTAATGAACATTGTGTATAACTCCTCGTTTTAATGAACTTTGTGTATAACTCATCGTTTTAATGAACATTATGTATAACTCATCGTTTTAATGAACTTTGTGTATAACTCATCGTTTTAATGAACTTTGTGTATAACTCATCGTTTTAATGAACTTTGTGTATAACTCATCGTTTTAATGAACATTGTGTATAACTCATCTAAGTAATGTGTCGCACTCTCTATCATAAGTAATGACTGTCTTCTCCTGTGCCATAAGAACTGATAACTCTCCTCTCTAATATTTGTGTTAAGAAAAATCCACAAACAGTAAAAAGTATAAATGTCTCTCTTCTCTCCCCCTCTCATCATGTATTACATGTTCCCGCCTCGCTTTAAAATGCACCCGATATATCTCTCCAATATGAACACTTAACTATACAATATTCGTCATCTTAAAAAGACCCCCACTATATAACAGTATGTCCTATCCAGGTACGTGGTTAGACTACTTCTTCTTTGCATGATTTTCTGAGATTTAGTAGGGTTTTTTTAAGTATAGGTATAATTAGAAAGAGTTTGTTGTTTTGACACTTGGTCCAGTCATCGCTAGCAACCCAAGACCATCTTACTCTCATGTACTAAACAAAGGGTTTCATTCAAAAGTCCTACAAATTTTGAAATTCTATTTTAAATATCACTGAGGACTGAAACTTCAATGTTTAGGAGTATGTAACTTACAATTGAATTTTACCAAGTACTCTAACCATAGCATAACCAGGTGCTCTACTACTGAGCCATAAACTCTACTATTAACACTGAGGGATTAATCACATTTATATTTTATCTGTGATAATTGAAATATATATTAATTAATTGGAATTCATTACTGAGATGAGTTTTATTTATAAATTTATTTATTGCAGAATATTATCCTCATCTAAGACCAAAAACATCCAACCTTGATCGCCTTTCGGGGCCCGTGGCACAGTGGATAGAGATGTTGAATCTCTACAGTTCCAGGTGAGAATTGTCTGAAGATACTGATTTTAATCCTACCCAAAGCCGGCCAGTGGCTTACTTGGCCAAAACCGTGGTGAGACAACAACAACTATGAATGGCTGTAATTGCTGAGAATGCAGTCAGGAGATTAGGAGTTCCTATCCCATCGCGGTTACCATCTGACAAAGGTCAGAGAAACAACAATAAATTAAGAATTGAAAGTATTCAGTTATTTTTATACAAAAGCAGCGCCGCAAGGCTAGGTGGAAAGCATTAAATCTATAGCAACATCAGCAACACCTCAGGGTTTCAGATTTTGAATATTTGGTTTATAAGCTGTGCTGATTGCTGCTAAAACTAAACTTCTTTTCTAGCTTACTAAATAAAAGGTAATTTCTAAATGAAGCTGAGCACATGACAAATGCAGAACATCCAGTTATGAAAACCTCATTAATAAGAATTCCAATATTTTCTTCTATCACAGTTAATGTTCCTCAACATACAAAATAGTTTAAATTTAATTTTAATTACAATGTTTGCATAATAAATAACACTCAAGATGAGAACAGTTATCTTAACAATCTAAATAATACAAAGAATTCAGAACCTTAACATTGTAATTTGTTTAAGAATCATGATTATTTTTTTTAATTCAGTCAAAGCTATTTGTAAGGTTTATTGTGTTGGTCAATATCGAGAATATTTCTGAACACCCAAAATCATTTTCAATGACAACTTTTATAAGTTTTCGAGTGTTCTGAAAACGAATATATACTTCAAAAGATGGCGGAGAGAAATAGTTTTAATGATATGAAAAATTTACTGTTTCAAAAAGTGAGGATCACATTTAAATATACATTAAACGTAAAATGAGCACCCAAATGATGGCCACCATGCAAATTCGCACATATATTTGCCATGAACAAGTAGTTTTCCAAATATAAAGCAATGTAATTCATTATGTTATCAGTGGTGGCCAATTCTGTATGTGCAAGTGCATACTTAATTGGCCACCACTGATGACAAAGGATTACATTGTTTAATATCCAGATACTTATTTGCAGGAAATTTAAATGCGATATTCGTTTTCAGCATACCCAAAAACTTATCGAAGTTATAATGTTAAAGATGATTGTTAAGATGAAAAATAAATAACAATTTACCAAAACGGCTTTAAGGCAGGCCAACAAAACAAATAAAACAAATTATAACCATGTGGCCAGAAAGTGGGTGCTTATTTTACATTAAATGTATATGAAAAACTGATCCCCACTTTTTGAAAAAGTAATTTCTCATATCATGAAAAATAATTCGCTGCACAACTTTTGAAGTATATATTCGTTTTTAGCACACCCAAAAAACTATAAAATAATGCGCTGAAAAAAAATGAAAAAAAAAGTTGTTTTTACTTTAAACTTGTGAAACAGTTAAACACATTTAAAATTTGTAAAATTATTTTTTCTGTGGTAAACGATAAAGAAGTTATCTTTTTTTGTCAGTATTGAAAACAAAAAATCATCGATAGCGAAAATAATAACGACCAACATTTTCATGAGTAAATGTAGTTATCTCCCTTACATTTTTAACTTATTCTGCAAATGCGATTAAGTCGATACTAAATTCATGTAGTAATACTTACGTTTTTGTTTTATAATCTGTTTTCCATTAACTTAATCTGCTTTAATAAAGGAAACGATTTTTCAAATGTGATTGACTTTACAAGCTCAACTTAAAATTCAAGATGACGAACGGAAGAGCAAGTTCGCAGAAAACAAAATTGAATGGAAAAATTAAAAAAAGAAATCATTTCTATTTGGTGAATATCACAGATAAAATTAGTATTATTTTATTCAATATTTTAATATTTACATGAGAGAGTACAGATTACAAGTTTCATCATTATTAATTCTGTAATTCGTTGTATGGTACATGCACTTTAATGGTGGAAACTGAACATAGTTTAGAAAGCTGTCTTATATTTTTATGTCTTGATTGTGTTTGAAAGATTTAAGTCTAAAGTTAGTCTCTATATTGGAAAATATTACACGTGAAAAGGTTTATAATGAAAAATATTTTCATGGCAGCTTCAAAGATAATTAGTAAAGTCTTAAGATATTGAATTTAGAAAAAGGATAGTTTTATTAGCCTCTTCCCCTAAGTGAGGGTTTCGTAACAGATTTAGCTTTGCACAATAAAACAAGAGACAACATGTCGCACATAAGTTCTACAGAAGCCCCAGAATGTAAGAAAGTCGATTGTATTTCATACCTAGTGGGGGAAGGCGAGGCTTTGCCAAGTCCTTAAATATATTTTAAATTTGTCCAGATTTTGTATATATGATTATAGAGTTGTGAAAAATAATAAAAACGTATTTAGCTAGAATCGAAACCAAAAGCAAAACTGTAGCATTCAAAGCTGGTGACGTTACCACTGTACAAACGTAACATGCATATTAACTGATTAAAATAAACTAAGATGAATTTACAAAATGTATAACAACTTTTAAAAAAATTCTGACCCTATAGAACTCATGGACGTGGTGCAAATTTGTAAAAACTGACTGTGGAGTCACTAACTTCTACTGAATTGACTCTGTGTTCAGCCATTCATAATTGGGATCTATCAATTTTTAAGACCGAGGTTACAGGTGCATGAATCTCTTGAAGTCGAAAGTAGTAGAGTATCTACAGGACCGTTTAAAGTAAATTTAACGAGATCACCGATTAATAGGTGTCCACCAAGGCAGATCCTCACATAGATAAAATAAAAATATAGAAATAACTCTGGAAAATAACGACACTTGACAAAGAACTCAAAATAACTGTATTAAGATGAAATAACATTTATTTATTTGTAAGAAATATTAATTTTTATGAACAGAATGTCACATGTGACTTGAAATGAATGTGAATATTTTCTGAGAGAAAAATGATCATTAAGCCAAGTAAGCAAAATTTCTTTGATAATTTTAATCATTAAAACCACATTACATATTTTTTGTGAAAATATTAAATGAATACTGCTTATCATAATGTTCCTGTAATATATTCGAGTAGTATTTCATTCATATAAGAAATAAGGTCCTTCTTTACTATAGCACTCTGATGTAAAAACAAACTCTCACCTGTGACATACGGAAAAGTTAGCACAACATAAATTATGTAAAATGATCGAGCAGTTTCAGCTATATCTTAGAAATGACGTACTTGTACATTATCCTACCCTAGAAATAAGGTACTTGTGCAGTATAGTACTCATATGAAAAACAAAGAAAATCCTACCTGTGACATGCATAAAAGTTATTAAAACCAAAAATCACGTTATATATTTGTGTAGTATGACTTTTAAATGAAAAATAACGTGCTTCTTCACTATAGCATCCAGATGAAAAAATAAAACAAAATCTTACACTAGACGCACAGAAAATTCAGCACAACAGAAAATTTCTTAAAAGTATCGAGTTCTTTCATTTTAAAATTAGAAAAAAGTGTACTTGTACAGTATCCTACCCAGGAAATAAGGTACTTGTACAGTATAGTACTGATATGAAAACCAAAGAACATCTTACCTGTGACTTACATAAGTTATCAAAACCAAAAATCATGTAATGCATTCGAGCAGTATGACATTTATAAAAGACATAAGGAGCTTCTTCACTATAGCACTCTGATGTAAAAACAAACTTCTACCTGTGACACACAGAAACGTTAGCACAACAGAAAAGAATTTAAATTATTTTAAATATGTGTTGTATATTACTCGTCCTAGGTAAGGAATTTTTATCCATATACGTGTTGTAAATGTCCTGTCCTAGGGAAGGTACAATTATTTCATACATATAATACCAGTCCTAGGGTAGGTAAAATATGCTTTTGCTCTAGATGGCAAATGATACATAGGCATCCAAATATTCTATCCTAAAACATAACAGGTATGTTCAAAATTTTTCTCATTGTCTTATACGGTCCTGAGCAACGCTGGGTGGTCTTGCTAGTTTTTATATAAAAACAAATAGAAATTCATGCGTTATTTTTAATTTAAAAAGACAATAATTTGCGATTTTAGTCATCATATCGGTGTCACTGGACACATGTATCCATAAAAATAAAACTGAATTTTTAAAGAAAAGGAAATAATAAAATCCATTCAATAATTGATATTTTAAAGTTTATTATCGATTTTCATATTAAGTTAAATGAAATGACAAAAAAAATAAATAATAAACCACGATAAAATATTTTCATATTAAGTTAAATGAAATGACAAAAAAATAAATAATAAACCACGATAAAATATTTTCATATTAAGTTAAATGAAATGACAAAAAAAAATAATAAACCACGATCAAATATTTTCATATTAAGTTATATGAAATGACAAAAAAAAAAATAATAAACCACGATAAAATATTTTCATATTAAGTTAAATGAAATGACAAAAAAAATAAATAATAAACCACGATAAAATATTTTCATATTAAGTTAAATGAAATGACAAAAAAAAAATAATAAACCACGATAAAATATTTTCATATTAAGTTAAATGAAATGACAAAAAAAATAAATAATAAACCACGATAAAATATTTTCATATTAAGTTAAATGAAATGACAAAAAAATAAATAATAAACCACGATGAAATATTTTCATATTAAGTTAAATGAAATGACAAAAAAAATAAATAATAAACCACAATAAAATATTTTCATATTAAGTTAAATGAAATGACAAAAAAAATAAATAATAAACCACGATAAAATATTTTCATATTAAGTTAAATGAAATGACAAAAAAATAAATAATAAACCACAATAAAATATTTTCATATTAAGTTAAATGAAATGACAAAAAAAAATAATAAACCACGATAAAATATTTTCATATTAAGTTATATGAAATGACAAAAAAAAAATAAATAATAAACCACAATAAAATATTTTCATATTAAGTTAAATGAAATGACAAAAAAAATAATAAACCACAATAAAATATTTTCATATTAAGTTAAATGAAATGACAAAAAAAATAAATAATAAACCACGATATGATATTTTCATATTAAGTTAAATGAAATGACAAAAAAAATAAATAATAAACCACGATAAAATATTTTCATATTAAGTTACGAAGTGACTATTCGCAGCCGGATGCGGCTATTCTAAAATGCTATTCGCAGCCGGCCGGCGGCGAAACCGGAAGTTGTCGAGTCGACGGTATTGATCTCAAAATTATTTAAAAAAAACCTTACCAGAAATTTATATTCACTTTATTGAAAAGAGCATAAAATTTCACATTGAACCTGAAAATTACGTAAAAATTGAACTAATAGAAAAATTTAGATCGATTTTTAAAGTTAAAAAAAGTGAACTCGTAAAAATCAATGTATTTGTATACGCAAAAAAAATGGCTGCTTGTAACATCGGAGAAACGCGCTTAGACATTTTGTAAACATTGTTTTTAAAAAATAAAAAAAATAATACTTCTATTATGTTTTAAACGACTGTAATAGTTTATTTTGGAAGTATATTTCATAAGGAAAATAAACAACCCACTTTAAAAACAGAGATTACGAGTTTTATATATTTTATTCGCAGTTTTTTGTTGGGGGTGTCAAAAATTCCGCCTAAAATTCTGATACACCTAGCGGGCGGGCAACGAAGCCTGTAAAATGGCGACAGGTAGAGCCAGTCTCCAGGGGTTAATACCATCTAAACGGTAAATTTGCTGTGGGGTTGATTATCAGATTCGTTGTCAGCGACCCGAAAACCTGTGTAAGAAGGCAGGACTAAAGTGATCG